>NC_089588.1:141568523-141638523 GCF_019320115.1 Miscanthus floridulus
AGGCGTCAAACCTCGCCCGCTCGGCCTCCCACCTCTGTCGCTCAGCCTCCCACTCCCTCTGTCGCTCTTCCTCCACCCTAGCCTTATGCTCCTCGAGCGCATGCACCTGAGCCTATAATTTTTCACCGCATTTTTACAAGCAATTTCGAGGAATGTAAAACCAATGAACGACGAATAAAATAGAAATAACCTGTAGTGCTGCCACATGATGCGTCGAAGTGTCCTGCCTTGGGCGTATGGGCACGCTACCGCTCGTGCTGCTTGTTTGGACCTGTGAGAGAGTGGGAGTGGTGTGCGGGTCAAGCGTGCTATTGCCGATGAGGTACCGCCCATGCTTCTTGCCTCCTCCCACCCTCATGACGATGTCGCCGTCAATGTCTGCGGTGTGCGGATCCCAGTCTGCCCCATGGACTCCCCTTGCCGCCTCGGTGTACTGACTGATGCGCTCGGGGATGCTCTCGTTGGTGAACGACTCGGCTGGGTCGTCCGGGTTCCAGTTGATGTTGTCTGTCGCCTTGCCCTTATGGGCTAGAACCCATGACTTGAGCTCTCCGCATGGCTGGTTTTGATGTGAAGCCGACTGCGAGAAAAACAACAAGACGATTATAAATCATGCAGGAATAAACGTCTGAAAGAATAAATGAAGCTACACCAAGTTATGTACCCATCTAGCCCCGAATTCGTGGATGTTAAGGTTGCCCTGGTGGTGTGATACACCTGGCATCAGCAAACGTCATTCCCGGAGGACGGTGTGGTTATCCACCCAATTGCCACTCACCCACCTGTCGACCATCATCTGCTAGGCCCGCGTTTTATTGGCGCACCAGCCAGGAGGCACCTGTACGACATCAAGTACATTGATAGATATAAGAACAATTCAAGCCTACCCAATCTCAAAAGAAATCAATATTGATGTTGTATATTTACCTTCAGGTACTGCTCTTTGGTCAGATGCATTAATCTTGCATCTTCTTTCTTTACCTTCCGTTGCTCGTAGACGGCACAGTAACCGATGATGGCCTGGAGCCGCGCCTCGTAATGCATGTCTGAGATGCGACCTCTAAAAGATTTGGCCGTCGCCTTGGCCGCCCTCACCTCGTAGCCCTCGGCGCATTTGAAGAAGTCCTGCATATAGAAAAGATGTATCAATACACTGGTTCAAGAAACTCTAGCGAATGCAATGTATTGAGCAAAGTAGTGGGAGGAAGACTTACCCAAAACTCGCACATAACCCGCTCCACCATGCTTTCGTACGTGCGGCCCGTCTCGTCCTCCGCATCAGGGGCGGCGACGTAGTGCTCGTACGTGTAGGCCGGCCCCAGAGCTTCGGCGTAGCGAACCAAGCCTGGGAAGTGTTCCCTACAGAGAAGACCCAGAATGCCATTGGGCAACCTTTTGTGAGCACCTGGGACCATGACCTTCCAAGACCTGCATAAGTGATTAAGAAAAAACTGTTAGTTTCCATTGTGATTCTATCATATGTAGGAGCGAAAAAAATGTAAAAGTTACGTACTTTTGTCCAACGGGTCGAATGACTGGGCGTAGAGCCTTAGGTATCTGCCGCTCAGGTAGGCTCGCCGGACCTCGTTGGTAGATACCCGAGGTTTCGGTGGAACTAGAACCGCCTGCCTCGGTGTCCTGCTCGTCCTCCCGCTCCTCCTACTCGCCCAGCTGCTCGGCCTCCTACTCGGCCTGCAGCTCGTCCTCTCCCTGCTAAGCCTGCTCATCCTCCCGCTCCTCCTCGGGCTCTGGTGCTGCTGCTGCTACAGGCTGAGGCGGTGGCGCCCTAGGCCTCCTCTTGGCCGCCCTCCTCCTCCTCCCCTGAGGTGGTGCCGACCCCCAGCTTCACCTGAGGGCGCTGGTGTACTGCCCCCCGTGTCGTAAAGCGACCTGACCGCCCGCAAAGCTCTGCGGCCCGCCATCTTTGCACAATCACCTACAAGACATAAACAATAAGATCAGATTAGATGGATCATAAACAAGACATTATTATAAAGAGATGCAAAATAAATAAAGCATAATTAAAAAATAACATAATATTACATGTATTAGAAATAATCATCCCCATCGGGATTAGCTGGATCATAGCTCTCATCATCACTATCAGCCATGTCGAAATGTTCAACACTTTCCAAAGGAGCAACTATGTCATCATTGCCATTGCCAATATGTAATCCTTCAAGTAACGCCAAGTCCTTCGCATTTTCCACCTCATCCCCCTCGTCCACATCAACATCCATTTCATTGTCTACTTCCATTTCCATAGCTCTGGTTAAGTCAATCTCAAAAGTCCCTTGTAGGCCCTCTTCTTGATAGAACTCTCCATCATATGTGTCCACATATGCTCCTCACCATATCCCACGAACCTACCATCTTTTTCATTGATCCGGAGAGCATCTATCTGATCATGAACCTCGGCACCGGTCATCATCTGTGGTGCGGGGTCTGTAACCATGACACCTTTAGTAAAGTTCTTGATGTCTCGTCTGAATGGATGCTCAGCAGGGAGGAATTGTTGATGTTTGTCGAACACGGAATATTTGCTGCCCTTCTGCAGCCAATTGAACTGCAGAGCTACATTGCACAAGGGGCATGGAAACTTCCCATGAACACACCAAGCGCTGAATATCCCATATGCTAGGAAGTCATGCATGGAGTATTGATACCAAACATGCATGTTGAAGTTTGTCTTTGTAGCTCGATCGTATGTCCATACACCATGGTCCCAAGCATGGACCAGTTCATCGAACAAAGGCTCCATGAACACACCCATGTTATTCGCAGGGTGTTCTGGAATTATCAACGATAAGAACACATTCTGTCGTTGGAAGGAGACGCCAGGGGGGAGATTGAGAGGGATAACAAACACGGGCCAACAAGTGTATGGGACAGCCATCATTCCATAAGGATTGAACCCATCTGTTGCCAGTGCAACACGCACATTACGTGCCTCCCCACTTTTGTTACGATGAATGTTATCAAAGTGATGCCATGCTTCACCATCGGATGGATGTACCATCTTCTCAGGACTGTATCTTTTTCTATTTTTGTGCCATATCATCTATTTCGCGGACTCCTCTGTCATGAATAGCCGTTCGATCCTCGGTATGAATGGAAGGTACCGTAGGATTTTCATGGGGTACGGACTCTGCCTCTTCTCACCATCACTAGAGTCTACCTCCAGATACCTAGAGGATTTACACTTTGGACAGTACTTTGCATCCGCGTGTGCTTTTCTAAAAAGGACGCCGCCCTTCGGACAAGCATGTATCTGCTCATACGGCATCTTAAGTGCACGAAGGACCTTCTGCAATTCGTACATGTTCTGTGGCAGAAGGTGACCGGCCAGAAGGATGGAGCCAATAACTGTCAACATTTCATCAAAGTTCTCTCGACTGAGGTTGAACTGGGACTTTAAGGCCATTAAGCGTGAAATGCCATCAAGCTTTGAAATCTGTGTGTGGCCATGAAGGGGTTTCCCTGCCACAGACAACATGTCGTAATACGCCTTTGCGCTTGCCTCTAGCTCCTCCTTCTGCTGCCTACGTCCGTCAGCGAAGTGTGCTTCGTGAAAGTCATCTAACCAAGCTGCTACCCCGGCATCAGCATTGTAATCCTCGACACGTGGTCTCACCACCTCCTCTCTCACACGATCGGCTTCACCGTGGTGGGTCCACTGGGTATAGTTTTTCGTAAATCCATGCCTAGCCAGATGTGAAGTCATCACCTCCTTTGTCTGCCTCTTTATGTTCTTACAGTTGATGCAGGGACAAAAAACGGCACGCGCTCCGGGAGCCTGGTCAAATACTTGCTTGATGAAAGCCTCGGTCTTGTCGACCCATTCTCTGGTAATCTCACGGGCGCTCCGGCGACCCGAGTACATCCACTCACGGTCATCCATCCTCTAACATATATATCACCAAGTAATAAATATAACCATAGACTTGCTTCTACACGTTGTTCCTACCATCTAATAGTTAAGGATAGGTCCTAATCCCACCCGAGGATGCGTAGATGGTGTTAGTTCCCATGGTCTGGTCCTATCCGAAACAGAATTTCGGCAGCACCTCCCCGCTGTTCTCCAAATACATGTCCCGACAGGGAGATTATGTATCCGGAGAACAACAGGAAGGTACTATTGAAACTCTGTCTCGGATCGGAGCAGACCATGGAAACTAACACCATCTGCGCATCCTCAGGTTGTCCAAAAAACGTGGACAATTCAAAACAGATACGGTTATTGATATGCAAAGATCTACATATTTCTAATCGTATCTCTTTCGAACGGGAGACACCTAACTGGGTTACGTGGAGATACATGACCAGGACAAAGAAAGAGTGGTTATACCTTAGGTGGCGGTGAAGTCAGGCTAGCGGGGCCGTGGCGGGTCGGTGCAGTGGTGAGGCGACGCGGTGCGGGCAGACCTGGGGACACCGAGGTACTCCGACTCGGCTCCTGCAAAAAGAAAGAAAGAAGCAAAATAACGTCAACTCAAAAATTCGGCAGCATCTCCCCTGAACGGTGAGGTTTCCAAACCTGAAAGAAAACCACGGCACGATGGCCGACAACCACATATATATCAAGGAACCACATGCAGCTTAATTATCAACTACTACTACTCTAACTACTACAACTACTACTACACTAACTACTACTACCACTACTAATAACACTACTACAACTACTAACTACTAACTACTACTAATACCACTACTACAACTACTAACTACTACTAACACTACTACAACTACTACTCTAACTAATACACTAGGTCTGCAGATGCATGCATGGTACACTAGATCAATATAGGTTGATCCCTATGCGTACCTTGCACTTCATATAACATATTCATTCTGATTCACATCGGTAAAAGAAAAAAAGGCAGAACTAAACGAAAATGATAGGGCGGCAGGAACAGAAACAGTGTACTCCTACCTAGCTATGACGAATACACAGTTGAGTGGGGTATGTAAGTGAATTGGTATGGTTTTCAGCTATACTATTTCTTATTTTCCTGGCACACAGAAAGTTGATGAAATATGTTTATTGATGAAAATGCATATTTCTGAATATTATTAAAGTTTTTAGCTTCCTGAAATGATATGGGGGCTAGATACGATCCAAATATGTTTATTGATGAAAATGCGCTAATTGCTAATAGATGGGCTAATTTTTAGCTAAACCTTCAACCAGTTGTTAGCTAACTCTAGCTCTAGCTGATCCGAGTATGCCCTGTATCAGTTACGATACCTGCATTTCATCAGGAGCAGTTTTCTTTTTATGTGGAAACTAATACATTTATGGACCCTACATTTATTCATTTGCAGATACCAGTCTGAAGCCCTGCTGCCACACCATAAAGTAATTTCCCTGCTCTGATTGCACCATCTATAACCCAAAACGTTCATGTATCAATGCTAATCTGCGTTCCTGTTTCCTGCACGTTCTTCACTGTCCACTGCCCCAGTGCGGGAGAGAGACGCCTGCTGGGAGTACTGCGACAAGCTGGATGGAAACAAGGTCAGGTGCAGGTTCTGTCACAAGGTTCTCAACGGCGGCATCAGCAGGCTCAAGTTCCACCTGTCCCAGATCCCCAGCAAAGGGGTGAACCCTTGCACCAAGGTGAAGGAAGACGTCATTGACAAGGTGAAGGCCATCATCTCGGCCAAGGAAGAGTACAAGGAGTTCCAGCTTCTCAAGAGGCAGCGTGTAGCCGAACTAAAGCAAGAGATCATCTTTGGATTAAGGTTTCAGAAACCGTTTGGCATAAACCAACACAGTAGGAAAGGAACACCACAAACCTTAAATCTCCCAACAAATAGTGCAACAAACACTAATCAAAATACAGGGGGAAAAATCCTTAGATCCAGCTATCCAAAGAGCAGAAAATTA
This sequence comes from Miscanthus floridulus, assembly GCF_019320115.1. Taxonomy (NCBI): domain Eukaryota; kingdom Viridiplantae; phylum Streptophyta; class Magnoliopsida; order Poales; family Poaceae; genus Miscanthus; species Miscanthus floridulus. Next base: position 141,574,417 of record NC_089588.1, read on the forward strand.
ACACACACACTGGATCAATGAGCGTCACTAACACATTTCTATGATTGAAAAATATTTTCCTGGTCCTTTAATTCAAAAAACACACTGTTGTATACTGACATAGTTCTTGCCATAATCAGGTTCTTGCAGAAGTTTTCAAATCAATCTTACTCTTAGTATAGCTATGATCGTACCGAAGTAAATCTTGGTTTATGGGGGAACAACAAATAGGAAAGCAGTACGAGGTCTATGTCAACTACTTTGAAGACCATAATTAGTAAACTGGAGCTAAATTATTTATCATATCATAGCATTTAACATGTAGGAGTAACATATAACTAGAAACACAAAACTCAACTCCTAAGCTAGATTCATCAAGTTCAGTTATGGAAATATTAGGTAAGAACAAGGATGAAGTCATAAAACAATGATGAGAAAGCATCAGTTGTTAATGTTATAAGTAGGCGTTCCTCCAAGATCAAAGGCACGAACAGCTCATATTCTCATAATCTGATATCAAAATGTTCATTGTGGAAATCATCAATGCGTATAATCTGAATGCACAGAAATCGGAAGGAGTACAGGGGAAAAAAACACCACCCTAATCCAGTGGCTAGCATTTTTAGGTTCTTGCCTCTGACAGTCTATTGTTCCACCTCCACCCCTCCTGACTCCTAAGGCGCACTCACCCCAGTTCTCGGGAACTGGGGTTATCCATGGCGACTAAATTCCACAATAGAGGAAGAAAGAATAATCCATTACAAGGAAACGCGGTAATAGCTGTACCACGGTTAGGCGCGGGAGGGGGATGGTTTCAGCCTCCAGCAGCCGGGGGTTCGCGCAGGCCGCGACGGAAGAACAAGGCACCAGACTGCCGCAGTCGCTTAGGGAAAAAGGAGGAGTGAGGAAGAGTACTGACTCGGTGCCCTTCTGGCGGAGGATGCAGAACTGCTTGGGGGAGAGGACGGCGCGCCACTCCTCCTCGCTCCTCTGCTTGCGGGGGCGGGACGAATGACTGCGTCATTGGCGTGCGGGGGCGAGACGCCGACGGCCGTGCGTGGCGGGGCTGGGGCGGGCCGGCGGCCGCCGCCGGCACGCACAGGCGGACGTGGCGGGATGGGGTGGGCTGGCCGGGCTGCGGCAGCGGCGAGGCTCGGGCGGAGCGGCGGCGGCAGCGCGCGCGACCGGGCGTGGCGGGCTGCGACGGCGGCGGGGCTGCGGCCGAAACGGTTCGGCTTGCGGGGCTGCGCCGAAATGGTTAAGTGGTGAGGCCATTTTGCCGAGAGCCAGATCTGGGAGGCTCTCGGCAAACCTTCCCCCTTTGCTGAGAGCCCCCATATCCAGCTCTCGGTAAAGTTTTTTTTTTTCAAATTTCGTTCGAATTTTTTAACTAGCTAACTGCACAAAAAAATATTAAAAAAATAAAAATTATTATTTGCCGAGAGTAGCTCTCGGCAAACTGAACAAAAAATGATATTTCTAAAAAAAATTAAATCTCGAGAGCAGCTCTCGGCAAACCTCTTCGCCGAGAGCCAGCTCTCGGCAAACCATTGATCCAGGCCAGGTAAAAAAAAGAAATCTACGCCGAGAGCGGGCCTAGTTGCTCTCGGCAAAGAGCCTTTGCCGAGAGCAATTCCCTGAAGCTCTCGGCAAATAATATCCAAAAAAAAAATTAATAAACAGCAAACAGCTCCGGAAAAATACGAAATTTTGCCGTGTTACAACTTATGCTCTCTAATGGCTATACAAAAAGTTTGAAACTCCAGAACTAATTCGACCGTGACATTGTTTGAAAATCCTAATGGATCCTTCTCAACTTTATGAAACTTATTCGGAGATGTCAGATTGTAAGAATCATACACAACCACTTGTGCGAAACATTTTCAATTTTTTACCACAGCCTCCAAGTGTGATACCATGGCTTCATTGCAAATATCACAATTTTCCGACTTTGTTTCCTTTTTTAAGAATTTTTAAATCGTTGGGCGACATATGTTCGTGGTCTTCGATTCGTAAAATGAAAGGTGAAAAAAACGTCAACAAGATGTTATTTGCCCTCAATAATGCATAAATAGCATGAATATCATTTTCTACTTAATTTTTTCCCGTGTTTAAATCAATCGCTGTTCAAATTTTAATCGATTAAAAAAACTCCTTGAAATGCAATTAATTAATTATATATAGCAAATAATTACAAAAATACACAAAATTTTAATATTGAGTACAACCTGCAGTATGTCTATAGAGAAAAAAAGTTTGGAGCATATGAAAGAAAAAATAATTTAATTGGAGAGAGTTAGGAGAAGAGAAACACATGCACATAAAATATAGAAACCACCTTTGCCGAGAGCCTGGGAGGGGCTCTCGGCAAATATTTGCCGAGAGCGGCGCTCGGCAAAGAAGTTTGCCGAGAGCAGTAACGGAGAGGCTCTCGGCAAAGCGGTGACGCCGTCAGGGCAAGTCACGGCTATGGGCCGCGGCAATGTTTTGCCGAGAGCCTGATTTTGTCGAGTGGGCGGCCTACGGCAAAGGACCGTTTTGCCGACGGGCATTTTTTGCCGAGCGCGGCTCTCGGCAAAACGGCCCACTTCGCCGAGAGCTGTTGCTTGCCGAGAGGCAGGCCCACGGCGATCCTGTCAGTTGCCGACGGCTGGTGTTTGCCGAGAGCCGCTCTCGGCAAACGTTTTCTTTGCCGAGAGCCCGCGTTTTTGCTCTCGGCAAAAATCTCGGATCTCGGCAAAGGCCGTTTTTCCGGTAGTGAGTGTTTTTACAACAAATCAGTGAACATTACTTTTCAACCTGATTTTCCAACGAAATGAACAGGGCCTATGTTGTTACTACATGATCTAGCTTGACGTCAGCTAGAAGAGAGGAGTGTTTGGTTGGAATTAGGATATAGATCAAGTTCTTCTTCGACGAAGAACTTTTATCGGGTCCCATTCAAACTCCTTTGGTCGCTTATTCTGGTCTTTAGGTAGGAGACTTCGGTATACAAAATTATGCTAAATTATTGAGCTGTCAAAATTGTGCTACAATTAAATTAAGCTTGTGAAACCTACCGGTGCAAATTGTCGGCTCGTTACACAATACGACATTGATAAGTCATTATTAGCACCGGTTTGCAATCGGTGGTGATAAAGTTGTGCTAACTTTTACTATAACTTAGGGCGATAAAGGGTTTAGAACTGGCGGTGACAATATATATAGATGTAGTAGTGAGGCAACTATATAGAGTGTAATGATGTTGCAGGCGTGACAACAATAATCTGGAGGCCGGAGAGATGGCACGCACGCACACGCATCATGGATGTAGATCTAGGTGAGTATGTAGGCCAGGTTGCATGGACAATATACGTATATTGGTGAGGCAACTATATAGAGTGTAATGATGTTGCAGGCGCGACAACAATAATCTGGAGACAGGAAATCGAGCTGGCACGCAAGCACATGCATCATGGATGCAGATCTAGTAGAGCATGTAGGCCAGGTTGCATGCGTGTATGAGGCCGGGTTTAATTAGGTCATGTTTGGCACAACTTCACCGCCAGCTTCACAGGTAGGGATGAAAACGGTACGGATATTTTCTGATCGTATTCGAAACCGAATCCATTTAGAGGGGTTGAGATCTGTCCGTATCCGAGTCCGGATATCCAACATCCGATACCGTATCCGTATCCGAATACTCAAATAGCATATTTATGATGTCGATATCCAATCGTATCCTATCCGACATAGTTGACACTATCCGTATTCGAATCCGAATCCGAACAGAAATATGAAAACAAATGTACTATCGGTGATATCCCTCCGTATCCGATCCGTTTTCATCCCTATTCACAGGTGAAGCTCCTGAAAATCTACTGTCATATGGGAATAGGGTGGCATGAAGATGAGAATAGTATGTTTTCCCAACTTCATCTCGCACTTTAGGGCCCAGCTTGTTTGGAGGCCAAATTTGCCCGACGAGAAGGACGTCGACACGCCAGGCCGAGGTGAACGGTGCGTGTGTGAACGTCAGGGCATTGGCGACCACGGCTGTCGGGGAGTGGGCTGGGCCTCCGAGGTGCAGGGCTCGACCAAACGACCACCGAGAGGTGTGAGCGCGGGGCGCCACCGCGGCTCGTGGGCGCCAGGCTGTTGGGGTGAAATTAGAGGAAGAAAGGCATGGGAAGAAAGAGGAAGCGCGTAGGAAGGAGATGAGGATAAAATAGACAAGGAAAAGAAAATCTAAGAGCATTATGGTTGGGTTTTTTTGTGTGTATCATAATAAGTTATATATTTTACCAAATAGGTCACTAAAACAACTTCAGCATCACTCTGATAAAGTTGTTCGGTAAGCTAAAGTAGAAAAAAACAATTTCATTGGGCCTGTTCGCTTTCCTGAAAAGTTACGGCTGAAAGCACTGTTCACTGATTTATCGTGAGAGAAAAAAAAAACTGTTCGTTCACTAAAATAGTACGACTCGTAATACCAGAAAACTGGCCTGTCTATAACAAACGAGACATTATTATTAGTTCCGATTTGTCCTGTATCTATTGAAGGAGTGAAGGACGTGAAGGGTGGCGCCACGCGCGTCGGTCGATGTCCCACCATGCTGCAGCAGGTAGCGCGCGTAATCTGATCCACAGCGTGTGGGTGTGGCTCCTCGTCCTCCTGCTCTCATCCTCGTCCTCATATCGACAAAGCTAGCTATAGCTTGCTAGATCGCTCTCGAATATTCATGTATGCACTGCAGTGGGGCCGGGAGTGATGACGTGTCGCATATGCATGCATTGCTGCTGCTGCTTGCCTGCCTTCTAGTTCTTGGACGCTAGCGAGCTAAGCGCGATCACTGGAGTGATTGAGTGACTGAGTGAGTACTAGCAGGTAAGAACAAGCAGGTCCGTGTCTTCTAGAGCCGCGACCGGGAATGATCTAGAGCATGCACGCATATAATATCCATCGACGATCTGCAACAGCAACTATATATATAAGGGAACTGCTACTATAACCGCGGCAGCTTGCATCGTTCATCATCAGCTAGTAGCATTATATATCATCGTATCCTCCGATTCGGATTCCGATCTCAGCAGCTCGATCGATCACCTACAATACTATACCACCTATGGCTACGGCTGCTGCTTTCTCCTCCACCTCCGTCGCTGCGCCGGTGAGTACTTCCACGGCGGCGAGCAGCTTCCACCTCGGGGGTAGTAACAAGAAGCTCACTATCAGCATCAGGAAGAAGCAGCAGCAGCAGGTGGTGAACAAGTACCAGCCGCAGGGCGGCACGGGGCTCATCGTCAGAGCCATGGCGGTGAACAAGGAGGTGGACGAGACGAAGCAGACGGAGCAGGACAGGTGGAGGGGCCTGGCCTACGACACGTCGGACGACCAGCAGGACATCACCAGGGGGAAGGGCCGCGTGGACCCGCTGTTCCAGGCGCCCATGGGGGACGGCACCCACGTCGCTGTGCTCAGCTCCTACGACTACATCAGCCAGGGACTCAGGCAGTACAGCTTCGACAACACCATGGATGGCTACTACATCGCGCCCGCATTCATGGACAAGCTCGTCGTCCACATTGCCAAGAACTTCATGACCCTGCCAAACATCAAGGTACGGTACGCATGCATGCATGTAACCCTATATATATACACACACATATATACCAGCATGCATACTCTACTGTACATGCATGCATGTGCCTACATATATACACACACTTCAGTGGTTCAGTAGTCATTTTTTTTTTGTTTGAGGAAAAGGTTCAGTAGTCATTTTGTTCGCTTAATTCAAGCTTTCCTTTCGATTGAAGAAAAAATGGATTACGTCCATGTGGTGTAGGGCCCAGTAGAAAAGTCAGAGTCTGGCCAAAGTAGTTTTTAAAAATATATGAAATTCAAACAAATATATATCGAGCAATCAATTATGGAGAAATTTCAAATTTTCTCTCGGGTTGTCATTTTTCTACTAGCTTTTGGAGTTTCCAAAAGTCAAACAACTCACATAAGCCTAAAGCACAGAAGCTAGTGAGCTTCTGACTTTTGGCTTTTTGGAGGTTTTTTTTTTCTTTTAAAATGTCGAAAAGCTCTCAGAGAACCCAACTAATTAGGCCGTAAGCTAGCTATTAAGCGAATTTCTACAAATAATCTGACCAAATCTTTTTCTAGATCGATCACTTCTTTAATTCGGTCCATCACTTACAAAGTTAAAATAAATATATGAGTAATTAATTAACTGCTAGCTTTTGATGCTTCTGACAATCATCAGGTGCCTCTGATCCTCGGTATCTGGGGAGGCAAGGGCCAAGGGAAGTCCTTCCAATGTGAGCTTGTCTTCGCCAAGATGGGCATCAAGTAAGCTACATGCTAGCCAACTAAATCTGTCATGTACGTAGATTAGTAAGTACTTGACTATATACAGCAGTACTGAACAAGTATATATTTGCTGCCCCACACAGCCCCATCGTGATGAGCGCCGGCGAGCTGGAGAGCGGCAACGCCGGCGAGCCGGCGAAGCTGATCCGTCAGCGCTACCGTGAGGCCGCCGACCTCATCTCGAAGGGCAAGATGTCCTGCCTCTTCATCAACGATCTCGACGCCGGCGCGGGTCGCATGGGAGGCACCACCCAGTACACGGTGAACAACCAGATGGTGAACGCCACCCTGATGAACATCGCCGACAACCCCACTAACGTGCAGCTTCCGGGAATGTACAACAAGGTGGAAAACCCCCGGGTGCCCATCATCGTCACCGGCAACGACTTCTCCACGCTGTACGCGCCGCTCATCCGCGACGGCCGCATGGAGAAGTTCTACTGGGCGCCCACTCGCGAGGACCGCGTCGGTGTCTGCAAGGGCATCTTCCGCACCGACGGCGTCCCCGACGAGCACGTCGTCCAGCTCGTCGACGCCTTCCCGGGCCAGTCCATCGACTTCTTCGGCGCCCTCCGCGCCAGGGTATACGACGACGAGGTGCGACGGTGGGTGGCCGAGACCGGCGTCGAGAACATCGCCAGGAAGCTCGTCAACTCCAAGGAGGGCCCGCCGACGTTCGAGCAGCCGAGGATGACGCTGGATAAGCTCATGGAGTACGGCCGCATGCTGGTGGAGGAGCAGGAGAACGTCAAGCGCGTGCAGCTGGCCGACAAGTACCTCAGTGAGGCGGCGCTCGGCGACGCCAACGACGACGACGCCATCACCAGGGGGGACTTGTACGGCAAGGCGGCGCAGCAGGTCCGCGTGCCCGTGCCGGAGGGGTGCACTGACACCAAGGCCGGCAACTTCGACCCTGCCGCCAGAAGCGACGACGGCAGCTGCGTCTACAACTGATCCAATGCAAGATGGATATCGTCGTTGATCCAGATCCAATAGCAGCTACCTAGCCAACATTTTCGTTTACTACTTACAATTGCAACAAGTGTGTCAAAAACTCAAAACCTGCTTGAAACTACTTAGGTATTCTAGCTGATTATTTACATGATAATCTCTCTCATGTAACTAATTATTACTCAATGCAAAGGAAATTGGTATTGAGTACTCCGATGGAAAACAGCAAATTATTAGCACGGCTTTTAATTTGGATTCTCATCAGTGTGATAATCAAGAAGCCATGCCTAATACAGGTTGCATTTGTTGAATGCAAATTGTTGACACAAGTGGTGTACTACTTGTTATCATAATAAATACACCAATCCCGTTAAGTCAGGCTTGGTTAGGTGTCCTACATGGATTCTTAGCAGGAAAACGCTACTGAAAAACAACTTGGGCTAGAAGCCTAATTAGGAGACGAAAAAACAAACAAAACACCATATACTAGATGGTTCTTAGAGACATCTAAAGCTAGCTTCTCAATCAAATGTAGGGATGCAGATTTTTCTGGGGCAACCCACTGACCCAAAACCCAATTCACAAAAAGATAGGGCCAACAAAAAACTAATTCGGTGTTATTTGGGTCCAACACCATGTGTTAGTGGGTTGCCCAAGAGAAACTCCGTCTCCACCACGTCGTCCTCGTCGTTATCATCCGACAAGTGCGAGTCACCGGAGTCATGACCCCGCTCACCATCCTCCCATCGGTGTCCGCGTCTGAGGCCAAGCCAAAGCTAGTAGCTGCCGTGACGCAGGAGGACCTGGAGGTGGCGCTGCAACGAGTGGTCCGGAGCGCGGAGGAACTGGCTACCATGACATCCTCCACGTTGATGTTGCTGCAGCTGATGGCTACCACGCTTGTTTTTTGCAAATTTGTTTTGAGGCATGTGGCCTCTCCATGGTTGTTTTTTGCAAATTTGTTTTGATGCATGTGGCCTCTCCAAAGAGGTGTAGAAGTCTTGTTGTGTTGTCAACATCCTTTTTTGTCGGTCTAATGAATATTGCCGCATCATCACCGTACATGGAGAACCCGGAATCTCAGCGTTCTCCCTCCAATTTTGCTGAGCAGGGTCTATTCGGTTTCGCAAGAGAAGAGCTTTTGTAGAGGATCGATTGCTAAAATGAAAAACAGTGGTGATAAGGGGTCACCTTGCCTCAATCCTCGTCCATGTTGGATCGGGCAAAGTGGGATCCCATTGAGTAGGAGTTTGGAGGATGATGAAGTATTGCTAAAATCCATTCTCTCCAACATGGTGGGAAGCCTTTGTGTTGGAGTAGGGCGATAAGATAGTCCCAACGTAGTACCGAATCAAAAGCTTTTTGTGATGTCCAACTTCATAAGCAAGGCTAGCGTTTTTCCTTTTCTGAAATTTCTTGGCGATGTTTCTTACGGAGAGGAAGTTGTCATGTATGCTTCCCTTGATGAAGGCACTTTGGCAAGGGGAGATAAGCGCGTTCATGAACGGCGCGAGACGTAACGCAAAGTATTTTCGTTATGATTTTTGCGATTGCATGGATCAGGTTAATGGGCATGAAGTCTTGGATGCTTTCAGCACCATCCTTCTTTGAGATGAGGACAATATTTGCCGAGTTTATTACAAGGTTGAGGTCAGAACAGCGGATGTTGTAGAAGCTATTGACTGTAGCTATTGACGTATAGCAGAGAAGGAATACATACATGTCGAAACAATTTCTGTGGTGCTAGCATACAAATTTTTGTTGTGCCACATCCATGTCCAGCAAAGAATTGAAGGTTGTGGTTCATCATGAAATGGCGTGGTGATGCAGAGTCATAGAAACCAAGCCAAGAGAGTAGATGTCTGCTCTGCTCTTGCAATGATTAGTCTTGGCAAGTGAAGCACAGCATCCTATTGGCCGGCCGGGATGTGGCCACGTGTGCAGAACCTCATCCTCAGCGTGTGGCCTGAGGGAGATGTGGAAGCTGATACACAAGACGATCGAGCAGCTTGCGGCTCTCCTTTCCCTGCTGAACTGCCGGCCATAGGCAGCCACCGCAACGGCGGCCAGGCCACCAGTCCACCACCACCATACGTGCTCGCTCTTTATTTAATGCCGTGCGTGGCTCGACCTCTGTACTTTGAGCAGCGGCGGCGGTGGCCATCAGGTGGGTGTGCTGTGTGTGTTCCTACTTCCTTGCTAGCAAGGTCCAAAAACCAGAAATGGCGGCCGCCTTCTCCTCCACCGTCGGAGCTCCGGTGGGTGTCCTTTAGCTTGCTTTGTCGTTTCCATACGTCTAGCTAGTTCAACTTCTTCTTCATGTCATGATCATCTCCTGCCTGGCTGCCTCTCCTTCTCCTTGACGCATATATATTGTCTATATATATATATATGCAGGCCTCCACCCCGAGCAGGAGCAGCTTCCTCGGGAAGAAGCTCAACAAGCAGCAGGTGTCTGCGGCGGCCGTGAACTACCATGGCAAGAGCTCCAGCAGCGCCGCCGACAGGTTCAAGGTGATGGCGGCCAAGGAGGTGGACGAGACGAAGCAGACGGACGGGGACAGGTGGAAGGGCCTGGCCTTCGACATCTCGGACGACCAGCAGGACATCACCAGGGGCAAGGGCATGATCGACTCCCTCTTCCAGGCGCCCATGGGGGACGGCACCCACGTCGCCGTGCTCAGCTCCTACGACTACATCAGCCAGGGCCAAAAGACTTACAGCATGGACAACACCATGGATGGCTTCTACATAGCCAGGGGCTTCATGGACAAGCTCGTCGTCCACCTCTCCAAGAACTTCATGAAGCTGCCGAACATCAAGGTACGGTCCGGTCGGTCCTTATATAAGTATAGACTATAGATTAGTACGTACTATATTTTCATTTCATTTCATTTCATAGATGATACAATAATTTAATTTCTCACATGATATATAGATGATTTAATTAGTTATTAAAGTACTAAATAAATAATTATATATATAACCCACTACTGTATATATATCCCTAATATATCCATCTGCAGGTTCCCCTGATCCTGGGTATCTGGGGAGGCAAAGGTCAGGGGAAATCCTTCCAATGCGAGCTTGTCTTCGCCAAGATAGGCATCATGTACGTGCTGTGCTGTGCTGATTCGTTCGTCTTTCGTTTCGATTCGATAATACATACATACTCCTACATATATATCAATATATTGATCTGGATTCATATGCAGCCCCATCATGATGAGCGCCGGAGAGCTGGAGAGCGGCAACGCTGGAGAGCCCGCCAAGCTCATCAGGCAGCGGTACCGTGAGGCCGCCGACCTCATCTCCAAGGGCAAGATGTCCTGCCTCTTCATCAACGATCTCGACGCCGGCGCGGGTCGCATGGGCGGCACCACCCAGTACACGGTGAACAACCAGATGGTGAACGCCACCCTGATGAACATCGCCGACAACCCCACCAACGTGCAGCTCCCGGGGATGTACAACAAGGTGGACAACGCCCGGGTGCCCATCATCGTCACCGGCAACGACTTCTCCACTCTGTACGCGCCACTCATCCGCGACGGCCGTATGGAGAAGTTCTACTGGGCGCCCACCCGCGAGGACCGCATCGGCGTGTGCAAGGGCATCTTCCGCACCGACGGCGTCGACGAGGAGCACGTCGTCCAGCTGGTCGACACCTTCCCGGGCCAGTCCATCGACTTCTTCGGCGCCCTGCGTGCCCGGGTGTACGACGACGAGGTGCGCCGGTGGGTTGCCGAGACCGGCGTCGAGAACATCGCCAAGAAGCTCGTCAACTCCAAGGAGGGGCCGCCGACGTTCGAGCAGCCCAAGATGACGATCGAGAAGCTCTTGGAGTACGGCCACATGCTGGTGGCGGAGCAGGAGAACGTCAAGCGTGTGCAGCTTGCTGACAAGTACCTCAACGAGGCTGCTCTTGGTGCAGCCAACGAGGACGCCATGAAGACTGGCAACTTCTTCAAGTAGACCAACAATAGCACCTCTTGAGGTTACAAATAGTTCGTCGAAAGTTCATGAGATAAAATTTACATTGTGTTTGCCAAGATGGAACACCAGGCAATCGCAACTTCTTTGTCCGCGTCGGGTAAGCGAGATCCCCATAGATAGGGCGCCTCTTGCTATTGCTAGGCGGCCGGCATAGGAGGAGGTGAATTGGATTCTTTTTTGTTACTCCATAGTTTCTCATCATCTAGATGCATGCTGCTGCTATATGTATAAATATTCCAGTTTCTGCTTAGTTCACTTACATTCTTCTTCACTGCACAATGCAACGCAATATATATGCACGGTAATTGTAAAAGGGCTGCTATGCTGAATGAGGAAAACATACAGATGATCATCTCATGGATCATATTTCAGGTAAAGCAGCGAATTGCGACATGTTTAAGTTGGTTGCACCAACCTGAAGGCGCCGCCTGTCAGATTTCCAGGATCATTAAGCTCTACCACTAGGACACAAGAATATGAATGGAACCAGTGCTGTTGTTCATACCTTCGTTGGATGAGTTAGTCATTAGTTCAAGTGACGACCCATGCCTGCTTGGAGCAGGCAAGAACGCAGTGGAGGCTAGGTGTGGGAAATCCTTCCCAGTGTTGCAGTAGCTGCCTGATCAGTGGCTGCTATGGCTAGTTGCTTTCACTTGCCTAAGATGGCCTGGGGTGCCTCTCAATTTATTCTTGCTACTGCACATTGGGTGGGGGGCTTCCTTTTAGTCAAAGGTTGAGGCTGATTCAGGTTTGTCCTTGCCCTAGGATAACTTTTGAATTGTATGGGTCTTTGTTTTCACACACTGACTCAGCACACAACCAATTAGGAGTTTTCACATTTGCTACTTATGATCAATTCAACATTCTCCCCCTTGATCATAAGCCTTATTGTCATAAATTTATTTCTCAACAAAATGATACACCACTACATAGGATTACAATAGTCAATTAAGTACCATTGAACCTTGATGACTATAGTACATCGTTCCATTTCAAAATGAACTTGTTTGTACAGTAAAGGAGAATGGTACACATATGCACCTCTTTATTCCAGAATTAGAGGCTCTCTACCGGACCCATGCCGGCTATGTGTCCATTGAATACAATGGGCGGTAGGCCTTTAGTTAGCGGGTCCGCTAGCATCAACTTCGTACTTATGTACTTGACATCAATTGTTTGATCCTAGATTCCATCTTTCACAACATAATATTTGATGTCAATGTGTTTGGCAGCACCACTTGACTTGTTGTTATTCGAATAGATTATTGCTGGTTGATTATCGCAATACAACGTGAGCGGTTTAGATATGTTGTCGATCACTCTCAATCCTAGGATAAAATTCTTTAGCTCTACTGCCTGCCTGGTAGCCTTATAACATGCCACAAATTCGGTCTACATTGTTGACGATGCAGTAACACTTTGCCTAGAGCTTTTCCATGAAATAGCTCCTCCAGTTAGGCTGAGGATACATCCAGATGTAGATTTTCTAGTACCTACACACACTGCAAAATCATCATTTTCGAGGTTATCAGACCCTTCCGGATGTGAGCATGTAACGTACTCTTAGTGTCTTGCAAGTAATGCAAGACTTTCTTAATGGCTTTCCAATGTTGGATTTGGCTGATATCTTCCAAGCATTCTAGTAACAAATGCCAAGTCAAGGCGACGACATACTTGAGCGTACATGAAGTTTCCAACAACCAAAGTATGTGGTACCGCTCACATCTGTGAAGCTTCATACTCATTATTTGGACACTGAAATTGTCCAAATTTATCGTCCTTCACTATGGAAGCAGGTGAGGCTGAGCATTTGTGCATATTGTACTTCTTGAGTACCTTCTTGATGTATGTCTTTTGAGACAAACTATCGGTGTTTTGAGAACCGACGAGTAAATTTAGCGCCATGCTACTCAAGGGAGTCTATGGCTAACACCTTGAGACACGAGGAATTTATAATGTCCAGTGCTGGAGACTGCGAGTTCGTGTTCCTCAAATTCAAGTGCTCCAAACGGCTTACAACAAGGGGTATGCAAGCTAGGGTTCAACGGATAGAAAGCTAGAGGTAGGAGAAATAGATCCCTAGAAAGAAGGCCCGACTCCCCTTATATAGCCGTGGGGGCCGGGATACAAGTAGAAGTAAGGGGTTCTCCCGACCCGAGTGGTCGAGAGCCCGAGGGGAGGGAGAAACTAGTGAACTTGGTCAGCTTTGATTCAATTCGAAATCTCAAATCAAGGCAAATATGTTCATTGAAGCAGGCAACCGATGAGGGATGGTCACAATAAAGTATACAAATCACTTTCAGATGTAATTGAGGGTAAAGAGGGGTGGTTTCGCGAGACTTTGCTTGGGAAACGGGTCGATTACTTGGGGTGTTCTATCATTGTTGTGGGTCCTTCGCTTTCATTACATCAACGTGGATTACCTCTAGAGATAGCAATAAAGCTTTTTTAGCTATTTGTAATTCATGATTTAATCACGAAACGTGCTACTTCTAATGTCAGGATTGCTAAAAGGAAAATTTGGGAAAAGGAACCCATTGTATGGGAAATACTTCAAGAAGTTATGCGGGGACATCATGTACTGTTGAATAGAGCACCTACCCTGCACCCATCCTATCTTGTCCTTGCTTCTGTACACATGTCCGGGTAGGGTTGTTGGGGTCTTGTTCCCCATGCCAAGAAGGCATGGCGTGCCATGGCGGCACTATGCCGGTCGTGGTGACATTGTGGGAATGGTGGTTGTTCACCAACCCTCATGTATGGCATGCGCTCGTCGTTGACGTCGTGGCCTTTGTCCTGGTGCCCGTTTCTTCGGGAAGAAGTCATGGTCTGGCTGTAACGGGGAGCGGCTGTCCATCATGGGCTACCTGCTCCTTTGGTCGTGGCCCCGTTTCCCCGACCTCTCGTGGTTGGGTCAGGGACATTGGATTCGACCGGTTCATGGAGAACTGGCTACGCAGTCGTGCACCCCGTTCCATAGCGGGTACGATCGTACGCCCGTTTGTCGAGTCGGATGGGATCTGGACAGTGCTGAGCCATCCTGAGTGACACGGCCAAGTCCTGGTGTTATCTTGTCTGCCAGCGGAGTGCTGCCCAATAAGATGACACTCTACCCCAAGGCCTGGCGGTTAGAGGGGTGGTCGTCCTTCTCGTACCCAACGGAGTGCGCGCGCGTGTGGTCCCGTCCGAGCAGGTGCATTTAATGCGTCCACCCACCTCCCGTCCTTCCCCGGTGGCTAAGGCCACAGGTGGTCGAGGGCACCGTGTGGTGCATGGTCGAGAGGCAGGAGAAGTTGAGGCGGGCCTCGTACAGCTCAGGGGGCAAGAGGTCAAGCAGGCCGTGGTTTTGCTGGGCCTTGACCCGAGGGATTTTCTCAAAGTGTCTTGGGGTACCCTGGTTACATGCTCCCAACCAAACCCAATGCATATTTTGTTATATCTCGGTGTATCTCAATACCTAACACATAGACAGCTTCTCGGATATCGTTCATGTCAAAGTTAGAGGAAAGAAATCTCTTGGTTTCTAGCAGTAGGTTCGCATCACTAGCTATTGGATAACAGAACGTGATCAACATAGAGGAACAAAAAGATGAATTTACTCCCCCTGAACTTGACATATAAGCAATTGTCTACCTTGTTTTCCACGAAACCAAACTTTCTGGTTATTTCATCAAAACTTGAGGTACCATTGCCTTGATGCTTGTTTCAATCCATAAATGGATTTCTTAAGTCGACAACCCAGATGTTCTTTTCCTTCCATAGCAAAACCTTCTAGCTGAGCCATGTAAACATTTTCATGTAAATCTCCATTTAGAAATGTTTTTTCAACATCCATCTGAAGCAACTCCAAATCGTAATGGGCCACAAGCACCATGATTATTCTGAATGGGTCTTTACTAGAGACAAGCGAGAAAGTTTCATTATAATCAATGCTTTCTCTCTATGTGAAGCCCTTTGCCACAAGTCTTGCCTTTGGAGTTATGTCTGCCATCTCTTTATTTGTCATTTTGTCGTTTCTCGGTCCTCGCATGTGCATGCGTATTCTCGCCATTTCTTCTTCTTCTTAGCTGCATGCAGTGCACATGCAAACCGCTCCACTTTCCCTTTACGCTGCAAGGGCTCACCACTAATGGTCTATTTCGATCCCCTCATCTAAACTTTAGAGCTAAAGCTCCAATCAGATTATCTAAAGTTAGCTCTAAACTTTAGCCCACTTCACATTAAAGCATTAGACCTCAAAATTGATCTGGCAATGCCACCGCTGTGAGCAGCACCAAAATAGCGGCCCCGAGCACAGCTACGGGGGAAGGCAGCACTGCCGCCGCAAGCAGCACCAGCGCCGCGGTACCGAACACGAGGTGTGGCAAGATGGGAGTAGTGCCCAAGCATCTCGGCAGCGCCACAACGAGCAGCTAGCACTAGCACAGCGCCACCGCAGCGAGCACACGAGGCATGGTGAATGGGAGTAGCGCCCAAGCATCTCTCTATCTCGTTAGTGGTGGGTGACGATGCAGAGAGATTGCTTCAAGACGGCGGATAAAGAGAGGGACGGGCTCCGAGCAAGATATTTGGTCAATGCATAAACCTAGAGGGTGTTTGGCAGAGCTTCTCCGGAGGAGCCGGAGCTATTTTGGATTGTGGCTCCTCCAACATGGCTCAGGCTCCTACGTTTTTCATTGAAAATTAGTCCTCCTACAAAACGTTAGGTAGGGCTCCTCCGAAGCAGCCGGAGTCGAAGTTGGGGAGGAGCCCTACCAAACAGGCCCCTATTATCATCCCAAACAGCGAGGATTCTATAGAAAATGTTAACATGCTAGCAATTATTTATTTATTATCATCCCTCAATTTTGTTGTATGTCCTGTGCTTAACCCATTGTCGGTTACTTGGTTTCCCATACAAATGTATCTTAACTTTACTCTGCATATATGCACGGCATTGGTTAACCTGCAGTAATAAATCTACCATTTTAACATGATGTTACATAATGAATTTCATCAATTATCTTGAATTATTAATTTATACAACTATATGTGCTCTCGGAATGTATGTTTTCCATAAGCTATTTAAAAAATAACAGCTTAGAGTTCCTGCAGCAATGCGCCGGGGTATAATCTTGTTCAACAAGATTAAAATCCCAAAACAGGGCAGTACAGCATCACAGGCACAGAGCCAAAGGAGAATACAGCACAGGGGAGGTTTGAAGCAAATTAAGAAGAGCTAAATTACATCCACTGATTAAGATACTACACGAGGAGATAAACGGATCAGTGTTCATGCGCCCGAGAAGCAAGACAGACCCAGGGACGTGCAAGGCCAGAAGCAGTCCCAGAGAAATAGGATCCAACAAATGTGTTAAGCATGCATATGTGAGGCGCATAAATATTTTGCATCTTGCAAAACCAGTGGGACTGCACGCACGTACTCCCTGCCAAGTGCCATGTGGACATTGATGTTTCAGGTTCAGTTATAAAAGGGATCGGATGGCCTCCTCAAAAGTACCGTTTCATGTGGCCTAGAACTTTATTAGAAGAGAAAGGGGAAGATATGAGACGATGGAAAAAGAAAATATACCAGACAGGTCATGAACTCATTTTTGTTAAGAATCTAGGGGCTTTGCACGAGATAGCCACGGTCTAGTTTACGTGCTCTCAAGAATATTATTGATATGTTGGAGTTGGTTCCAACATCCATACCATAGGTCAAAGCAAGTTTGATCACACGATGCAAATGTAGATAATGAAGCAGCAAGCAGGGTACTAGCTAATAATAACTTCGTGATGACTGAAGTCCACCAGTACAAATGAGAAGGAGGTGAGAGGTGCAAAATGTATGACATTACCCCAAATCCATCCTTTAAATTTCATGTGGTGAGGAGTGGGCGCCCCCCGGGACCATTGCTTCCACCAGCTAGCCAGCCGAGGCAGGCATTCTGCCGAACACTCAACATGCAACGCAGCGCAAGCACCGATTTTGACCTGTGCGTGTACAGCAGAATCATGGTGGTGTTAGAAGAAGGAGGAAGGAGCAGGAGGAAAACATAGGCAGAGCGGCAGAGACGGCCAGACGGCATACTCGTACATTGCATTGCATACCCATGCGTGCCGTGACCGTGATGGTGGGGAATGCGGAGGCAGAGGAAGAAGGCAGCAATGGCGGCCAGTGCTTTTGGGGACGGGAGGAGGGGCCTGCCTGTTCGCTAGGTTGCTTTTGTTTAGGTGGACTGGACCGTAAGCGTGGCTTTGCTGATAAACTGGGCTGCAAAGTATATATGCTACAGCCCGCCATAATATTGGCCCATCAACAGAGATCACCAAAGAAGGAACATAAAAATCAGCCCCCGTACTCTTGGGCCTTCCATCTTCTCTCTCGTACCTGATGGATCGACCAAATTTGGTTGGAGGGGTTGGAACAAGGTACATCCCATCTCACTAGGAAATGGTCTAAATTTTAGACACTAACTTATTTTCTATTTTTATTTTTACTACTACTACTACTATTATAATAATAACACACATACGCCTATAAGGAATTAATGATTGGAATTTATTGCCAGGTGGAACAAAATTTTACAATGAACTTCATTAAATTGTTGGTATTGTATTTTGCCGATTTGTTTGTACCGTTGCTGCTTAGTGACGCCACATACTCAAATTGCCGGTGCTGCTAGCAACAAACTAATCATGACTAACTTGAATACATTCGATCAAATTCTGATATGGAGCCCATGCCCTTCTTATAAATAGAAATATATTGCAGTCCTCAAACAACAAAAGCCTATTACGAACAAACACTAGCAGAGAAATGGGTTGTAGTCCCGGTTGGAAAATCCAGGACTTAAGGTACTGGTCTTTAGTCCCGGGTCACATAATCGGGACTAAAGATCCATCCTCAGGAGAAAAATAAACAAAATTATTGGGAGACCTCTCTTGTGATGTGTGAGATTCGAACCCATGGCCTCTTTCCTCGCGCATAAACTCCTTACCAACTCAGCCGTACACCACATGTGACAGGGTCCTGGACACTCTCCTTTTGAATTGACCTATGAGGTACCTTTAGTCCTAGGTGGGAGACCTTTAATCCGGGTTGGTGACACCAACCGGAACTAAAAGGTCACCCTACCAACCGGGACTAAAGGTTGAAGGACCTTTAGTCCGGGTTGGTAACACCAACCGGGACTAAAGGAGGCCTGCTATGAAAGCGTGCCAAGACAGGGGCCTTTCACTACCGGACTCCTTGAGTTTACCGAGTGCCCGAAACACTCGGCAAAAGATATAAAACACTCGGCAAATGGTTCGCCGAGTGTAACACTCGGCGAACAGCACTCGCCAAAAACAGTGACGGCAAAGCCAACTTTGCCGAGTGTCTTTTATCGGGCACTCGGGAAAGCCTTTGCCGAGTGCCCGACACTCGGCAAAGTTCAAACCGAAAAAAACCCTAAAAAATGGGAATTTTTACCCAAAAAATGAAATTTTTTTTATCAATGGAGGCCCCCACCGGCCAGTGCCCACCCATCTCCGACATTTTTCGCGTGAATTTCATGGCTACGCGACCGACGCGATTCGAACCCGAAACCTCCCGCTGTGCACGTACCTCCTCTACCACTACACCACACTCTCACTTGTGTCTGGATTCCGTTTTAGTTTCCAATATATTATACTAAACCGAGTGTAAATTGCATGTTTGAGGCCCTAAACGAATTCAAATAAAAAAAGTTGTAAACTACAATGTTTCATAACTTTTCGAGATCTACACTTTTAGTTTAGGAAGTTTTTCCATCCGAGGTCGTTTACAAAATTTGAATTTTAAAATTTTAAAATTCAAACACAGTTTTGCATGACAAGATGTTTTCAAATCAAAAAGTTGTCAACTACAATGTTTCATAACTTTTCGAGATCTACACTTTTAGTTTAGGAAGTTTTTCCATCCGAGGTCGTTTACAAAATTTAAATTTTAAAATTTTAAAATTCAAACACAGTTTTGCATGACAAGATGTTTTCAAATCAAAAAGTTGCCAACTACAATGTTTCATAACTTTTCGAGATCTACACTTTTAGTTTAGCAAGTTTTTCCATCCGAGGTCGTTTACAAAATTTGAATTTTAAAATTTTGAAATTCAAACGCAGTTTTGCATGACAAGATGTTTTCAAATCAAAAAGTTGCCAATTACAAAGTTTCATAACTTTTCGAGATCTACAAAGTTTATTTTGGTTGTTTGATCATCTGTTCATCCGACATGGTCGTTCTAACATTATTCACAAATCTTATATATCTCTCTTGTAGTTTCATAAACTACAAGAGAGATATGTTAGATTTGTGAACAAATTTATTTTTACTTTGTCGTATGAAGAAAAGACCAAAACAAACATTGTACATCTTGATGAGGTATACAACTTTGTAGTTGAAAACTTTTTCATTTGAATTAATTTACTGCTTCAAAATGTGCTTTGAAATTTTCTTTGCCGAGTGTCAAAAAAATAACACTCGGCAAAGAGGCTCTTTGCCGAGTGTAAAAAAAACACTCGGCAAAGAGGCTCTTTGCCGAGTGTCAAAAAAAACACTCGGCAAAGGAGTCTTTGCCGAGTGCCCGAAAAACAACACTCGGCAAACCACCTGGCACTCGGCAAAGAGCCGGTCTCCGGTAGTGTTTAGTCCCGGTTGGTAGCTCCAACCGGGACTAATTCTTCTTTTACTCCCGGATGTAAAAAATACCGAGACTAAAGCCCAAAATCAAAGCGGATGAAAGATCATTTCTCTACTAGTGAAAAAGAATTATGTTGCACAATAAGATCTTCACAAAGTCATGGAAACTGGAAACCCAAAATTCAAAAGGAATAGCATGGTGAAGACACAAAAGGATGTCTCATGCATTACATAAAGACAGACATGGCCCTCCACCTTAAATTTATGCAACTGGTCCCTCTCCCAATGTGCAAATAAATGACCCTCAACCTCCTCATGTAACTGCAACATCTTCATTTTATTTTCACATCTTCACACTCCATGGGCCGAGATTGGTCTAGTTGTCATGCTAGGAGAGGACGATGTTGTCGTGGCCAACCATCACAACGACCAGGCTCTGGTAGGTGGGGACGAGGGATTAATTGGAACATTTTATCGGTGAACGTTGGAGTCTAGCGTCTCTTAACAATGTCTAAAAGTGCACGTTGTCTGCCCAAGGGATAATGGTCGTAGAGAGGATCTTATCTACCGTCTTGACTAGGAGGAAGATGCGCTGCACACCGATGTCGATGATGCCAAGGCCATCTTCACATTCGAGGCAGCAGGTGACATAGAAGTACGTAGTTTGTTTCTCGGTTTTTTTAGGTGCTTCTTGAGTCTACAAGCCAACCTTTGGGTCAAAGGTTCGGTAGTGTTGTAGCTCTCCTAGTTTACTTCTTGGCACTGTCGTCTTCTCTCTGTTTCTGGTTTAGACTCTTGTATTTCAGTTTTGCTGAATGGAAATGGGGTTGCCTCGTGTCAGAAAAATGCAACCTAGAAGTCATCGCCAGAGCATTGAGCCATTCCTTTCCAGACCATGCCCCAACACGTCTTGTTCATGTGCTCCACCGTTGATTTTGATATCCGCAAGACTACCGTGGAGTAAATAGGCTTTATAGATATGACCGCATTAGCTAGGACTTATGTAGCACCGGGTTTCAAGAACAAAACCAGATACGTATTATTTGTGAGCCTAGTAAGTCAAATCTCACGTATAGCTACACATAAGGGTAATATCAAAAGACAATGCTCAATATATAATGTACTTAGTATAAACACTACTAGAAATTTGAATACTTATGTGGGTGTTACATTTTTCTGTGTGTGTTTCTCTATACACACAGAAACATTTTTCTATGTGTGTTTCTCTATACACACAGAAAAATTCGTAATTTTTCTGTGCGTTTCAAAAATCCCGACAGAAATATTCGAAAACCCACAGAAAAATTGCTTGATTTTTCTGTGCGTGTCAATACACACAGAAAAATTGACATTATTCTGTCGGTCTTTTCAAAACTCACAGAAAAACTACGTACACGCACAGAAAAACTATATACACGAAAAAAACCTAAACATATCTCCAGACGCGGCCGCCCATCCTTATCCCAAATGCGCCACCCGCACCCGCTCGCACTCCCGTCGCTCCTAGGTCTCGCCGCGGCCACCCCCTCCTCTCTTCCACCGTCGCGGCGGCCATCCCCCTCCTCTCTTCCACCGTCGCGGCGGCCACCCCCTCCTCCACCGGTGAGGACACCACCCCCTCCTCCACTACAACTCCTCCCCTCCCTTCCCTCGGAAGACGGCGGTGGCTGCCCGTGCAAGACCGGATGGCGGCGCCTCCGCCCCTAGATCTGCCTCCTGCCGTACCAAGGAGCTTCGCCGCCCGCCGCCCCCAGATCTGCCTCCCCCTCCTCTCTTCCAACGTCGCGGCGGCCACCACCGCCCCCAGATCTTGCGCGGGAGATCTTGTCATCCTCGGGCCTAGGCTAGGGTTACCGCCCCCATTTCGCGCCTCTCCTTCCCCCTCTGGTTTGGTGCGCTCTCTCCTCTTCCTCCCCATCGAGCTCGCTTGACCTATACGGTCAACCTCCACCGGCGGATTCGTGTTGGTCCTCCAGTGCTCCGACAGTATATCTCACCTGCCCCCATCTCCTGCCCCTCTCTGTGCGGTGATTTATGTTGAATCGTTTGTGGGTTTTGTTTGTCGTCCACTGATATTAGGGTTCATGTTCTTAGATACTTAGATCTGGGCGACATTTTTGTTGATCTACATGTTTACATTTGCTTTCGTCTTGTTCCGCCCTCAGATCTGCGTGATGTGCACCTCTTATTTGTTGTACACATGTGTTGTCACCTAGATTTTGCACATGATGATGCCTAGTCTGATTTAGAAACTGAGCAAAGTGCCTTGGTCGATGATGTTTACTTAACCCTAGGCGCTGGAGGAGAACCCTATGGTGTGGCAGCCGCGTCTTGCTTAAGTCCATAGCTCTGATTCTAGTGAGGGTTCTTTGTGCTGAAGCATCTAGAATTTATGACACTGATGTTCAATCTCTTGATATGATTGTGATGTTCAAACTCTTGATATCTATTTGGCCAATGATGCAACATGAAAAATAAACTCTGAGGTGGCTGCAATTTGTTTTTTGTGCATTCTGTATGATTCTCATGACTGTCAGCAAACCATGGGACATGATCTTAGTTTTCTTCTATCTGTTTTTTTTTTGCCTTGGCAGCCACCTATGATTGAGTATATGGAAATTGTACCAACATATCGTTAAGCTAAGGCCTCACTTACTTTGCCAATGATGATATCATATTAAGCATGCCAAGAACTGATGACCTTGAGCTTGTGTTGAGGTACTGGAACTTTGTTTCTTACTCTGTTTGTTTCTTATGCTCCAAGCTCAAGGTCAACCGAGGAGCAACTGATATCTGAGGCCAATGTTCCAACCTTGAGCTTGTGTTGAGGTACTGGAACTTTGAGTAATGCATACCTTACTGATTTTGAATTGGCCTGACATTGTTCCAACCTTTTTAGAGTTTGAGATTGGCACTTGATTTCTCAACTTTTGATGACCCCAACTGTAAAATCAGTAGTAAGAACCGACTGCTTGCACTTGATTAATATGAGCTTATTTTATTGCCATATAACAATCTGATTT
This sequence comes from Miscanthus floridulus, assembly GCF_019320115.1. Classification (NCBI taxonomy): domain Eukaryota; kingdom Viridiplantae; phylum Streptophyta; class Magnoliopsida; order Poales; family Poaceae; genus Miscanthus; species Miscanthus floridulus. Next base: position 141,597,368 of record NC_089588.1, read on the forward strand.
GAATATGTATGATTCACTTGCAAGGTGGTTAGCAATGTCAAATGGCCTGTTTAGAAACTTATTTTATTCACTTGCAAGAGTATGTTAGATTGACAATACTACTATGCTTATGTGTCTACATGCCTATCCTACTGAAATCCCTTATTTCTTAGCAATAAATTAGATGTTTTTTTGTGAAGTCGCTAATTGGCATAGCACCTCAAAGTGTGATTCTCTCAACATTTGACTTCAATAGGATGCTCTCTGATTTGTATCATAGCTGTCTTTAGTGTTTTTCTTAGTGTATGACAGATGTGCTGATACAAGCATTGCTGATATAAACCATGCAATAGAAGGTGGTGAATCGGGTGATGATGAGGTTGGTATAAGTGATGAATCATGACTCAGATATTATTTCCTCCATGTTTTAGTTTTTTCTCTCATTTGTATAGATTGTTTTATTGTGATACCGATATAAAGAATTGAGTGAGCAGCCAAAGTATAAGTCATTTTTTTGTATTACTGAAGATAACCTAGGTAATCATCTATTGTGAACCAAATTTCTTATGTATACGATTATACTTTTTTCCTGTGTTTATTAATGTATATACTACTATTGGTTATTTGGCTTGATGTTAGTCCTTATTTTTTTTGTATGCCATTGTTGATAAAAAAACAGACATACCCTGTTATGCTTAAGGAAGATGAAAGTGACATGTAAGATTGTCCTGCACCTTAGCATGCACTTCCCATGAATTATCTTGATCTGCTGGCTTTGCAGCAGCTCCAACTCCACTACCCCAGCCTACCCAGTCACCAGAATCATTCGCAGCACTAGCATTTTGTTCCCTTTTTCCAAGTCAGTATTTCAATGCTACTTCCATTATTCTCTTTGATGTGACATGCCTTTTGTGCTATGGCTAGTGATCTAGTAATTAAATCACTTAGTATTTGAGTTGTACATGATCTCTAAGTGTTCATACTCTAAATCTTGTTATGAAAAAAACTTGCTTTACTTGAGAAATATTGTTTCTGACACTTGTTTATGTTATCTCTGAATTGCAGGTTCAGGTTCCAGTTACCTTTATGCCCTTCTTGATCATGAATGGAAAGAGGGAATGAGCCAGGAAGAGGCAGAGGTATGTCGCCAAGTTCCTTCTTACTTAGATCCTGGAATTGAGATACTCTTTAGTGTAGTAGTATGACTGAAGGTTATTATAATTGTGTAAAGCGAATAGAGTACAACTAGCCTCAATGTTCCTAATATGTTTCTATTACTGCGACGCGAGAACAATAAGTTTAGAGATTGCTCATTCACTACTCTGCCTGTATTCAATTTTTAGTTCTGAATATTTAATTTATGACTTGCATGCTTTTGTTTGTCTAGTAGCACATAATCTGTTTCAGTACTGTTACGTGTGAATTGTTGTTTCAAGTTTTAGAGTCTGATATTTAGTCTTCAGCTATGCTTCCTCAGAATTTTTTCTCTCCACTATTTTGCTCTGTATTTCAGTCTGCAGTAATTTTCCTTTCTGTCCAATCCTTCTTCCTATTGCAGTTGAAATTTGCAGGCTTCACTGGCCGTGACACACCAGCAACAATTTACAATTGAAAATGTGGATTAAATTTTCTTACATGGAAAAGGTCACCGTCCAGTAATTGCAGCAACTAGTTGGCAAATTTTACTTGAAATCTCTGCTCGTTCGTGATCTTTTTCTCGTGCTTGCTGCTAGGAGAGACCGAACAACAGTTTTTCAGCAGTGACCCATCCGACAGCAGCTTGTTTGGTGTGACCGAACTTTAGACAGCTGCTGCTCAGTCATTTGTCAGTTTGATTCAGTGTTCCCAAAATCTTTGTTGGTTGTCAATCTTTGGTTGCTGTGTAGCTGAGTTTTCAGCAAGTTTTTTATTTGTACTTTGTTCAATTGCTTCCATGTTGTTTTGACAATTTCCTAATTGTTCCTAGGGTCGACACTTCACTAGTTGAGGTGTGTGACCTTGACAATTAGAAGAACCACGAACTGTTAGATGTATACCTGTCTCTATCTCTGTTTTCCAAATGAATGTGTCATGTCCTTTGCGGTACCAAGGGAAAGGTAGTACATAGCAGTTTTAGAGAAAAAAACATGAAGGAAAAATAGTAGTCAAAACAAAGATGTCATAGGTCAGCCTTGCTGCACACCTCTACCAGATCTTCTAGCCGGCGACTCTAGGTATTCCTTTGTTATTTATTGCTCAAGTTGTGTCCCTTGGGCGTTTCACTCCTTAAATTTCCTTATTACGCTTTTCTGACTCAAACCTCGCCTTTCTTGCAGGTGTAGCTCCGGCGTCCTATCCAGCATCATACTCTCAGGGATACACTACATTAGGCTCAGCTTTGATCGGTATTGACTTAGGTTTTTCTTCACCTTCCTGGATTTTATGAGTTACCTAGTCCTAACCTAGAGAACTTAGTCCTAACACTTGCTTCTTTGTCGCTGCAGGAGTGTCGCCGACCATGCCTACCACTGCCACCTTTCCGTCGCCACACTCGCAGCAGCAGCAGGAGCAGCTACCGCCGCCACAGTAGTGAAGCTCATCATGGTGTCCTAGTCGTCCTCTCGTGATGGTTTAGAACTTTGATGTCGGTCATTTGAAGTTTGCTTGTTGCCCAGCCACATCGGGCATGATACTTGTTTTAGTACTCTTGATACTTGATCGGTTGTCTGGTCAGCCATCAAGGTCCCTTCGAGTACTGTATTTGTGTATTATTTGAATGAAACCTTGTTGTCATGCACAGAAATTACTGTACGGAAAATATATATTTTAATATGCTGTTGCTACTGTTTTAAAATAATTTTTTTGTGCGTTTAACTCTTTTTTCTGTGAGGCTGGCTACACAGAAATATTCTTTTTTAATCTGGGCGAAATGAATTTTCCTGTGAGTTCACCTAGACCGACAGAAAAATATTTTTTTCTATGCATTTATTTCTTTTTTTCTATGTGGATTAACACACAGAAAAAATAGTTTTAATCTGGGCAAAAACCATTTTTCTATGCGTGTGAGACCCACAGAAAAATTATTTCTGACGGTGAACCCACAGAAAATTTTGATTTTTCTGTCATTATATTTCTATGGGTATTTTTTTGAGGGTACACCGTCAGAAAAATATTTTTCTAACGGTATTCGTATTTTTCTGTGTGTTTTCGCACACACAGAAAAAAGCGAGATTCCAGTAGTGAAAGGATATAACCTTAGATAGCAAACAGCGGAAAGACAACTTCGATCTTCGGGTGAAGACTCCAATCCACAGGGATAACTGACTGGTTGATCACAAGCCTAACTCCTCTAGACTAGCAATTTAGTACCCATACGTGATTTTTCTAAAGATTTAAAAAGTAAAGCAAGCGTAAGTACATATCGTACTCAATAAATATAACATAGGGTTCATAAGGCTCAAAAGGCTGACACTGGTTTAACTGCGATTAGCTTTTAATAAGTCATCTTTTATCAATTGGGTGGCAATAAGTTTATTCACAAGCCCATATAAACACATGATCAGGTAAATATAAATAATGAATAGCATAAACAGTAATCATTAGTGAGTATCTTTATTATCAGTATCATTAGTGTTCGTCATCTATTCCGTAAGGGTTCCAAGGTCGCTCGTGACCGTGAGCATGACTGATATTGTACACTTCCACTATAAGTCGTGATTTACCCTTTCGCCCGAGGTGATCAGCCTCTTGATCCACTACCCAGAAAAGTCGGCAGGGTTCACTATGAAGCCTTTCAAAGGTTCATCTAACAAGTTAGGGCCATTAGATTCACTCAGCAAACAGATGTAGAGCCCCCCTTCTCGATGACACAATGACGCGCAGCCTATACACAAGGTGACAGAGGCCACACTATACCCGATTCGGCAAGCTTTTCTTATGTCAATAAAGATAACCACTAACAAGCTAGAAAAGGTCCTCATACTGAGCTAAAGCTAGAGCCATGTAGCCCTCACAGCTATACTGTAAGTCTCGGATGTTCGCTTACAGATAAGTTCGGAGGGAGAGGAATCTAAAGCACCATAAAAATAGTCCAATGCTCTAGCCCTCTGATTCCATATTGCTAAAAAGCATCTTTTAATGTTTCTTGCATATACCATTAGTCAAGTTACAAGATCATGGTCTTTAATTGAGCACTAGCATCATACTACCCAATGCATATCCCATAGGAGACAAGGAATCCATGATATTAAATAGCTAAGAAAATTACTACGGTTGCCAAGGTAGACTCATGCATATGATTAAAGTATTAAAGGTGTATAGGACAACAAGGATGATCTCATGCTATACTTGTCTTAAACTTAGATCCTTCTTCTAGTCCAAACCTTCAAAGGAACTCCTTGATCAACACGTAAAGCTCACCGACTAGACATGATCATAAAGCACCACACAAGCATCCATGCAATCATACACGAAGCAAACAACAGAACTAAATTAGAACAATACACCAAACATATGAAACAGCAAGTAAAAAGGTTTTAAAGATGTTCTACACGTTACTATGATCACACAGACATGAAAAGTACGCTAATCGGAGCTACGATGAAAAAGATACATCTACCGGTCGATTTGCTTTGAAAAGAAACTATAGGCTTTATTTATTTTAGCTATATAAAACATGTATAAGATAATTAAGAGAAATACCTTAATTGAGTTAAGTCAAATTATACTTGATTTAGAAAAACAAGATAAAACTAATCATATAATTGACCAAGGTGAAAAGCCTAAGTTACTTTTAATAAGAAAAATCCAATTGCATAATCATTATTCAAGTTAGGCGTTAAACCATTAAATTCTAGAGCTCTTGACATGGAAAACATTGATACAAATGCGTAGATTATGTCGTTACGAATCTAACGCAACTTGAATGGGTCAAAACGGAGTTAAAACGAAGAAGATATGGCCTAATGAAGAGATGGAACTTGATTTTCGAATTTAAAATAAATAAAATCGAATTTTGGATCTGCAGGAGGACTGCGGATACTATTTTATCAGAAGGCAGGGTCTTCAAAAAAATTGTAGGGACAGCGAGTTAGAACTTAAAATCTTGCAGGGGCTCTTTTGCAAATTTCGCAGCGAAGGGGTACAGTCTAATCTGATCCGTTGATTGTGGATCCAACGGCTGAAATCAAAGGGAGGAATGAAGTCTTCGGCGCACAGGGAGACGACGGCGGTGCCATGGCCGGAGAGCAGAGAACCTCGTCGGCGTTTGTCATTGTCGACATTCCGGACATCATCGGTCAAAAAGAAAGCATGGGGAGCAAGAGAAAAACATGGCGAACTCACCTATGGTGTTCTCGCTGTCGACGGCAGGTCTACGACGTTGGGCAGCGCGGCGGGGCGGACGGGAACGACGCGGCACGGGTGAGCTAAAACGAGAAAAAGAGAAAGAAGGGGCTCGGTGGCTTCGCAAGCTTGGCGCGAAGCTCGGCGAAAAGCTTACGGCGGCAGCGATGCGGCGAAACAGCGAATCACACGGCAGCTGTGGCTTTAGGGCCATGGCGGCACGGCGAGCTCAGGTGGAGGTGGCGGCTCGCGATAGGGCTGGATGGGGCAATGCGGCGTAGGGGCTCTGGCTTATAAGGGGGCTATGGCGTGGGGCGCACGACAACGACGCGCGGAAGCAGGGCGGCGACAGACTCCGGAGCAGAGTCTAGGTCGGTGACGTGAGGAAGACGACAGTGCTAACAGAGCGGGCCCACCTATTGGCAACTCAAGGCATGGGAGAGAGGGGAAGGGAAGCGGTCTGCGTGGCATGGGCCTTCGGCTGGCTTGTCGAGCTAGCCCACGAGCAGAGGCGTGGGGGAAAGAAGGGGCACGGGCGACGCAGTGCTGGGCTGCCTACTGGAATGGGCTGCGGGAGAGGGAACAGAGAGAAGCAGGCCATGGGGTGAGGGAGCAGGCCGGCTAGGCCAGAAGCCGAGAAAGGAGAGGGGAAGAAAAAGAAATTCCTTTTTTATTTCTTAAACACATTTTCAATCCAAATTCAATTCAAATTTAAATCCTTTTGAAATTTTGATCAAACCCAAGCATCACAAAAATAAATATGCATCAACATGAATGAACCAACATGTTGCTACCTTATGATAAATTTTAATTTAATGAAAAATTATTATTTACTATGTTTTTATGAGCACAAAAAGGCAAAATTAAATTATTTTTCATCTATTTCAAAAGGAGCAAATTTTAGGGTGTTACAATTGTACCCCCCTTAAGATGAATCTTGTCCCCAAGATTTGCGGAGATGGTGACAAAAGAGATGCAGATTCTTCGCCTTTAGATTCTTCTTTACCTTGCATACCTGTTAATCTTACTCCAAGTAATTTGTCAACTGATTCTAAGATTCTGACAGATACTCCAACCAATACTTAGGTAACTCCAATCACTAGGCCACTTTCCTTTCTAATCCATAATACCAATTCTCTTTTTAAAAATATACACCTTCCAACGGATCCTTTTCACTTTCTTGGTCAGAAAGAGAATCTACCACCAATCTTCAAAACATTAATGATTCTAGTTAAGTTGCTCGAACTTGGAATACAATTCTTAGTTCTTGGTGTCACCCAAACCTTCTTAGCACAATTCTCCATTGCTAAGGGCATCGGCCATGACTTTGCTCCACGAAGTGACAGCACTCTTCCAAGTTATAATCAATTTCATTCCAACGAGGATAACACAAGCTCAAGACCAACTTAGTGAAGATGTCCTATAGATTCCTGTGATCCTTCTAGATGTCACTTTTATGCCCAAGTAGATACCACCTCCATGCTCCACAATGGATGACTCCAGATCATACTTCAGATGTTCCATCTCATGCTTTCTTGCATAAACCTTTCCTTTTCTTCTTGCATAAGGACACATCCCACATCTTGACAGGGTGCATCACAGTGGATATAAAGTTCTTGTCCTGATTTGGCAAAGCTAATACATAGGTTTTACTTTAACCTTTTTTTCTTTACTCCTTTCAATACTTAGCCGAGGTCTCTTGATCCGAACATAAAACCTTCTCCAGTAACACTATCAATACCTTGATGATCTTGGATAAACCTCTCTTGAACCTCTGATCAAATCTCATTGAAAGCTCTAAGTTCTCCCTTACATCTTTGGGTGGGTTCCAATTACATCATTAACTTTCTTCAATCCAACCTTCTTGTCATACTTAGTATATCATTGGGATTTCCTGAGACTCCATAGAACTATCTGTAGTTAGCAGATATCTCATTCCTATGTCATTAGTGCCTACTTTTCTTGAATATATTGAAGATTAGATTCCCAACTGAGGATTGCTCGAATTGCAGAGCCATATTGACAAATGCATCCATTCCTTGTAGATGATCTGATAACTTATCAACCGAGCAAAGGATACTTACTCTTGATGATGAAACCCTTAAGTGATATACATCCTCTAGGTACCACCTTTCTTATCAGATTTACCGATTCTTCTAAGTGAGAGCTAGAGAGCATAACTGAACTTCATATGGCACCTTGAGCATTTGGACCCTTCTTAGTTAGATAGTTGGCATAAGCGTGATTGTATCTTATTGATCTCCTCCAAAGGTATTTGTTCCTTCAAAGGTTTTGATCCTGGGCCCTGTGGGTTATGGGCCCACCACGATGAGCTAACTAGTATCAAGATGTTCTGACATCCCAATGATACTCTTGTGTATGGGCAAGAACCAGAAATTTGTAATTTCTCGCGAGCATAAAAACAACAGCACGGTAAAACAACTGCAACTCTCATTCTGTTAATCCAATGAAGTTGTAGCTTATACCATTGGAAAGCTTATCAAATCCTCCACAACTTCCTTATAGAGCACTTTCCAAATTCTACAATTTAGGTAGTCAAAAACAGTGCACAATAGAAACTGCTCCAGCTTTTAAACAACACAGGTGCATCGTCTTGTGATTTTCATAACACCATAACGAAAATAGCTATCAGGGTGATTCTTGTGGTCGGAGAAAGATATTGAAGTCTACTATTGTCCTAAATTTTGTCATGACTTTTGGTCGTCCAAAAACAGAGATATAAGCCAAAGAGTGCAGGCTGCTCCGAAAAGATAGGATAGAGGAAATAGGAGAAACCACGAGCGGAGGCGCGGGGGAAAGAAGGGGCAAGGTTGACGTGGGTGCTGGGCCGCCTGCTAGAATGGGCCACGGGAGAGGGAAAAGAGAGAAGCGGGCTGCGGGGTGAAGGAGCCGAGAAAGGAGAGGGGAAGAAAAAAATTCCTTTTTAATTTCTTAAACACATTTTAAAACCAAATTCAATTCAAATTTAAATCCTTTTAAAATTTTGATCAAACCCAAGCATCACAAAAATAAATATGCATCAGCATGAATGAACCAACATGTTGCTACCTTATGATAAATTTTAATTTAATGAAAAATTATTATTTCCTATGTTTTTATGAGCACAAAAAGGCAAAATTAAATCATTTTTCATCTACTTCAAAAGGAGCAAATTTTAGGGTGCTAAGGCGGGTGCCTCTAGTGAGAAGTCTGACGGGCTAGTAGGGGGATACAATGCTTGATGAGGATGGTGAGCTTATCAATCACATGAGCACAGAGCTTGGAGTTGTTGAGAGGAGGGGGCGTGGTGAGTTTGCGGGAAGTAGGACACCTCACACGCTCAAGGTGGCTGCTAGAGACCTCGTGGTGTCTGGCTAGACTTTGATGGCACATAGGTGCTTTTTGTGAAAGTTGATGGTAAGCCCGGTTAGATGTCCAGTTCGACGTTCGTGACATGGACATTAAGATAGCTTTCCTCAATGGGGAGCTAGAGAAGTAGATCTATATAAAATAACTAGATGGGTTTGTAAGCAATGACATGAGGGTTTGATAGAACTTGACATCTATTATCTAGGCCCGGCCATGAGAGGGGGGGGGGGATCGCTTTTGGAAGTATAAGTAGCATTTTTTCAATAATTATTTTTTTCTAATGTTTAATACATGGCGCTCTGTTCTTGGTCTCGCCATAGCCCTCGAAATCACAGGACCGGCACTGCCGATAGCTAGCCGGCCGGCTGCCGAGCCATCCATGGCCTTTTTTTTTTTTGAAACAGCCATCCATTGCATTTGAATGTATGATCACTGATGATGAGTGAGTTACACAGCACAGGGCCGGATTGACTGGTGTCGTCACACTGCCTGACATGGCAGTACGTACAGTAGTACTTACTGTACTAGGTACTACGTTCGCACTGCAGGATACTGATGCATGTTCGTCTGAACTCCCTCGTCTTAAAAATAGAGTATATTCAAACTTTCTCAACTTTAACTAAATTTATAGAAAATACATGCAATATTTATATCCTCAAATAAATTTATTATGAAAATATATTCAACGATCTACCTAATGATACTGATTATGTACTATAAATATTAATATTTTATTAAATATATTTGATCAAAGTTAAAAGTTGCTAACTTTATAAGGAGCGAGAATAACTCTTTTTTTTTTAAGACAAAGGGAGCAGTAATTTCCTTCCTTTTTGAGGCGGCTGCACTCAGAATAATGCCTGCCATGCCTACATGCCCGAACTAAATTAAAGCCAGGCAGGCAGGCACGTACACAGCTGGGGCCTTCTTCACGTACGTACCATACTTGTAGCCGGCCGGGCCCGCCGGCCGATTGCACAACAGCATGACAACCATGTATGGCCCTGCATACCTAATTTATTTACAACGCCAGCTAGCTAGCGCGCGCTCTCTCTCTCTCTCTCTCTCTCTCTCTATATATATATATATATATATATATATATATATATATATATATATATATATATATATATATATATATATATATATACACGCGCGCGCGCGCGCGGATATGGATATGAATATGATCCGGTGCCGGCCGGTCGTCCTCGTCCATGCATGCATCTCATGCACCAAAAGCTTCAGGCTGGACCAAGTAGTAGTCTCCGATCTGGATTTTTTTTAATATTAACGTTTTTTTATAACTAATTTTAAATCTAATATGGTCTTTTTTTAAACTAACACATTTAGCCGCGTCAATCTAATACGGTCACTTTTTTTAACTAACACTTTTAGCCACGTCTATTACCCTGGCGCTGCCAAATGCCTGTGCCACGCCATGTATGGTGGCGCGGCAGCGGGCTGACGTGGCGACGACCGGATTTGGGGACCGTTGATGTGGCAGGTCCTGCCGCGCCACCGACCTTGGCACGGCCGTGCCGCGCCCTGATCCGTGGCGCGGCTGGGCCGAATAAATACCGCGTGCAACCCGCCCGCCCGCCCGCACCCCAGGCCGCCCGCCCGCCCGCCGCCAGCCGCACGCGCCCCGCCGCCTCGCAGCGCCCGCCGCAGGCGCCTGCGCCCGCCCGGCCCGGCCTCGCCCGCCCGCCCATGCCGCGCCCAGCCACTCCCGCCGCGCAGCGCCCATGCCGGCCACGCCACGAACGCCGGCGCGTCAAGGCCGCCCGCTCCTAAGGTACCTCCCTCTCAATTTATAATTTTTTTATTATTATTGATTTAGATAATTAGTGATTTAGGATAGTTAGTAATTTAGGATAGTTTGGGTTTTATGATTGTTATTGATTTATGATAGTTAGTGATTTAGGATAGTTAGTGATTTAGTATAGTTAGGTTAGTGAATTTATTTGTGATTTACGTAGGTAGTTTTTAGGTTTGAGGTTGTGTGTTCAAGTATAGTTAGGATTTTGAGTTTAGGGATTGATTATGTATTTATTATTTAGTTTATAGTTAGTTATTTAGTTAGGAATTTTGGGTATAGATACTAGTTTACCCTAAACCCAAAAGGGTTTAGGGATTTTAGGGATTAATTATGTATTTATTATCTAGTATAGTTATGATTTTGGGTTTAGAGATTTACGATAGTTAGGTTAGTGAATTTGTTTGTGAACTTGCTAATGTTAATTTGAATTTAGTTAATTTGAATACTCTAACGCTTTGTTTATCAATTTGTAACAGGATGGCCCCTCCCACGCAACACCCGTTGTACCCTATTCTTGAGGTGGAGTACGACGACCAGCACCGAGCATACATCTTGAGTGACAACGACACAGAGGTGGCCTTGCCTCCTTTGAGGCCCCGCACGCACACTAGGGCGCACTAGTGGGACGAGCGTTATGCGCCGTACATACGGCGTGCCGGCTTCCTCGAGCTTGTCCGTATTGTCAACCACGGTCTTCCGTCCCTTGACCCAGCACTACTTACTGCAGCTGTAGACATGTGCGAGTGCATTCTTTGTACGTAAACTTTCTTGTAACAAATTTGAGGCAACTAACAGTCGTTCTATTCTTATAACAGGTGGAGGACTGAGACCCACACGTTCCACCTACCTTGTGGCGAGATGACCTTGACGTTGCAGGACGTGAAGGTTATTTTAGGCCTTCGGTTGGGGGGACTTCCAGTGACAGGGATAGTTGACAACGATCACTGGAGGGAGCTGGTGGCTCAGTTTATTGTCTTTCTTCCACCGGACGACAAGGCTTCAAAGAAAAATAAGTGAGTAATTCAAGCCTATTTAATACTTGCATTGCTTTCCTGCAGCCATGGCGTCTCATTTTCTTTGGTCAATTTCAGGAAAAGTTCTGGTGTTTCATCGTCCTAGATCACAGAGCGCTTTGATTACTTGGACCCACAGGCTGAGGAGGCTCTGATCGATAGGTTCGCTCGAGTGTGGCTCTGGCACTTTCTTGGTGCTTTCCACTTCCTAGACGCCTCAGGCAACACCATCAGCTGGATCTTCCTTGATATACTACGCCAGCCGTGGGAGAACATAGCGGCGTATAGCTGGGGCAGCGCAGTCCTGGCATGGACGTATCGACAGCTATGCGTTGCCTGCCGTCGCACCTTAGGACATGCGAACCTTGGGGGTTGTTCCTACCTACTCCAGTTTGGTGTTGGGAACGATGGCCCGTTGGGAGGCCCCTTAATAATGGTTTACCGGTAAGTACTTTGGTTCACTATATTCTTCGAGGCAGTTACATATGGTGAGATTATTAATGGATAATTCATTATTGTGTTCAATGCAGCGATGGAGCGGGCAGGATACACTCCCTACAGCTTTGTATATCTGGACGGAAGCAGAGTTAGTTAGAGGGAATGCGTGGCGCAAGTACAGGGAGTACACGGACGGTCTCGACGTCCTGACACAGCACCAGGTTACGCTCTCTTTACTATCATACCTGTGTCTTCTTCGATGTACACTATATCACAACCTAACTCAATTATGAAATTTTAGGTGCATTGGTGTCCTTGGGATTCTTCGGAGCTCCAGGACTATCTCAGTCCTGTCACTAGGGATGAGTCAGATGAGTATCGCAGCAACGTCCCTCTTATTTTCTTCCATGTGGTCGAGATTCACTTGCCCATCTGGGTCTGCAGATAGTTTGGAAGAATGACAGGCTGCCCACCACCGCTTTACTCCACCAACCAACAGTTGCACGGGTGCGTTATTGATTAATAACAATGCTACAACTCAGATGTGTGTGGTACAACTAACATCGTTTTGTTGCAGGTATGACCGTAGAAAGATGTACAAGACCAAGGATTGGCGTGTGACACACAGCGCGCAAATCCATTTGTGGCAGAACAGGGTACGATATCCGGTCCATGCGGGTCCTCCACACGACCAGCACACCTTCGACGAGTACCTGCGGTGGCTTCACAGGTCTACGAGGACACATATCAAGCCCCCGTACACTGAGGAGGCGATTGACGAGGACTCGGAGAAAGATATCATCGAAGATGTGCATGACGTTACCACTAGGGAGGACACACAGCTACAGAGAGCCCCGCTTCAAAGATACATGGTAATATACTTGAATGGTACAATTTGTTATCCTTTTGGTATTAAGTATGTATACTAAAACTGTCCAACCGCATTTCTGTACCCAGCCGACACAATTGTCAAGGCTGTCCAACGAAGTAGCGTTCCGGCTTCACAAGTCTAGAGGGCAGCGGCCAGGCGTTCTCACGGCATTTGTGGAGGTAAACATAAACTTGTCCGTTCCGAAAATGTTTCTTTAGTGTATATGTGTTTGGGTAATGCACTAACTTTAAAGTCTATTGGTGAAGAAGAGCTGCAGGAAGCTAGCTCAGAAGCAGAGCTGCATGGACACTCCTTATGAGGAACCGCCACTCCCGGCACGGTCGGGTGGCACGTCTTTAGCCTCTTTGAGGACACCAGCCGGCTCTTCTCAGTCGATGACAGGTGCCACTTCCGCGGTGCGTACACCACCACATCATAGCGCTGGGAAGGACCCCGCAACCGAGGACGACGAGGACGACGATGACGACGACGAGGACCCCCCGGGCTTCCGTAGACAGCATGACCAGTGGGATGATTGGCCGCAGGACAAGTTCGGCATGTCTCAGCTAGGTGGTGCCCCGCTTGGTACCCAAGGAGCCTCACAGGTACTATCAAAGATAGTTTCTTTAAATGCATAGGCTCCATGAACTAACGATCATAAAGAATTATAAGTAATCGTGTGTATCATATACTTGCAGGGTACTGTAAGGAAAATGGACCCTTGGCCCATTTACTTTGGATTTTGGTGTTTGATGACCAACACAACCAAATTAGACTAATGAATTTGCAAGTGTGTTTTGTAGTTCAATAGGGTGCAAGGCGTGACTTGGACGAAGGCGACGTGGTGATCTGATGATCAACACCTTAAGAAAGACCTTAGAAGCACAAGAGAATACCCAAGATATCAAGCAAAGTCTAAGCACGAATATTGGAACCAAGCCGTACACAAGATCGCGAAGAAATGAGCTCACTGTGGTGACCGGACGCGGGACCGGACGCTAGACAGGCGACCGGACACTGGGCAAGTGGCTCGGCAGACCGACGACCGGACACTGGAGCGGACACTGGCGGCAACCGATCAGATGCAGGACAGCAGCGTTCGATCAAGTACAGTAAGGTTCCAGAGCGGCAAATCTGCGACCGGACGCGTCCGGTGGCAGGCGACCGGACGCTAGCTAGCGTCCGATCAGTATATTGCCAGCTCAACGGTCGGGACGACCGGACGCGTCCGATCAGGACGATTCAGCGTCCGGTTAGTAGCAGTTTCGCGGGAATTTGACCCCAACGGCTACTTTTTCAGTGGGGCTTATAAATACAACCTCCAACCGGCCATTTGAGATGAGTGGAGCTGAGAAAACATACCAAGGGTGTTGATACACTATTTTAGTGATCTCCACTTCCATATAGCTTAGTGATTCATTAGGTGATTAGCGTAGGTGCTTTGCGAAGTGCTTAGGTTGATTAGACCACCGCTCATGCGCTTGATCTAGGTGTAGGCCTAGTGTTTAGTGAGGTTTACATACCTCTTACCACTCGGTGCTTGCGAGCACCTTTGTTGTACATCGGAGGGGCTTGAAGTCTTGCGAGATCACACCAACCGCATTTGTGGTGTGGCCGCCACCGTGTACCTGAGGAAACAAGGCCCGTGGCATTTCGGCCGGAAGCTTGATAGTGAAGACGGTGGGGAGCATCCGGGAGAGGCTTACCGAAAGGCACGTCGGAGACCTACTTGCTCCAGGCTATCCACGGAGTTACCCGACCGGGAGCTTGGCCCTTGCGAGGGATTCCTTGCGAGGGGCTCCAACGAGGACTTGGGGAAGCTTGCGCACTTCTCGATACCTCGGTAAAAATACCGGAGTCGTCAACGGGAGTTTGCATATCTCTACCTTGCTCTTTAGCTTCTGCATGTACATTGATTACTTACTCGTTTTGCAGTAGAGATAACAACACATTAGCAAAACCGTAGTTGCACATCTAGATAGTTTATCTTTTGCATATGTTTTGCTAAGGGTAGAAAAAGAGTCCATAGTTTAGAGTTAGAATTTTAAGTTGTCTAATTCACCCCCCCCCTCTTAGGCGTCACGGTCCCTTTCAGGTACGAGCCGTACGCACCGTCGACGTGACCATACCGACGTTGGCTACACTCCAAATGTGTTGCCAACAAATCCGAAGAGACAGAGGCGTCCGAGGGATCCTTACACTCCTGGGTCTTAATTTGTTAGGTCAAGTGAATATTGGCATCCGAAACTTGCGGGGTTATTTGGTTATGTTATGTCAAACTTATGTCAAAACAATGAAAATGTTATGTGTCAGCTTGTCAACTTGCGCACGGACTTTATTTATTTGTTTCATATTCATTTTTTTGCGTCGCGGCAGCACTCCCGGCGAGATTAAGTACCAACTAGTTCGGGAACCGGTAGTCCTGGCGCATCTTGACGTCGGTGGTAATTTTTCGTAATCGATTAGTTAAAATAGTGGTTAACCGTATTATGAAAGACGGAAAACAAATCATTGGCTTATCAAATTCTCTATTCGGATATGAAAAAATTCTACAAAAGATAGAAACAAAACTACTATTGATTTTACATGAAGCAATATTTAGAATAACTCCCAGTATCGGCGCGACGCGTTCCGATTAAACCATCCAGGTACCAACGGGCGGACGACGGGCGCGGCGGCCAGGCTTGCTGCTCGGGCAGGCGGGACTGGCCGCGGTATTTATTCGGCCCAGCCGCGCCACGGATCAGGGCGCGGCTCTGCTGCGCCAAGGTCGGTGGCGCGGCAGGACCTGCCACGTCAATGGTCCCCAAATCCGGTCGTCGCCACGTCAGCCCGCTGCCGCGCCACCATGCATGGCGTGGCACAGGCATTTGGCCGCGCCATGGCAATAGGCACGGCCAAAAGTGTTAGTTTAAAAAAACCGACCGTGTTAGATTTAAAATTAGTTATCAAAGTGTTAAAATTAAAAAAAAATTCCCGATCTGTGAGTGATGAGCTAGCAGTAGCAGTAGCACTAGCTAGGACGACAAACCTCATATCATATACTACGTAATAACGTACATATACGTACGTACGTGACCGTGTAATAATGCATTACATGCATGTTCATGCGTTCAAAGTCATGCATAAATTAAATATATGTAAGGACCACGCGTTGTCGAAACCTGTCCCTCCCATGATACATATCTTTTTTTCTGCGGTCCAAGGGCAGTCCCAATGATGCATTGATAATGGTTTCTATCCTCATTAAATGACTTGCCACGTAGGTAAAATGCTAACATGGCAACGTAATTAATAAAGAAAGAGAGCAAAAATCATAGAAATGGTTTCTTCATAAAGAAATCAGGTCTACTCTTGACCCAATGCACCAAGAAACCATGAAATCGTCATTGAGGAGAAACCACCAGTTTCTAGGGAGCTCGTGTCGCACACCCATTGGAGGAAGAAGATAGAGTTGGGAGAGAGAAAGAGAAAATAATTATTACTCATAGAAACCATGGGTTAGAAAGCAGTACTTTTTTGGTGCGGTATCCTATGTTATAGAAACTACTAGTTTCTTTCATTGGGACTACCCTAACAATTATTTGCTTCAACTATTCTTGATGGAGATATTAATATAGGGTGTTTGTTTTGTGGAATAAGACAGTCCATCATCATCCTACTCTTTTTTTATTTGTGGAATGGAATAAGTTGATGCATGCGTACACTCATTTCTCATATGCATGCTTAGTAGAGAACTGACCTTTGATTCAAGGGACAAACCAGGCTCTAGTTCTGGAAAATATTGCGTCTGGGATTAGAGAGACTTTTAGTTCCGGTTGGTGGCTCCAACCGGTACTAAAGGTCCCTACTCAACGGCTCCTGCGCCAGGCCGTTGTGGCGGGGACCTTTAGTCCCGGTTGGAGCCACCAACCGGGACTAAAGGTCGACCTTTACTCCCGGTTGGTAGCTCCAACCGGGAGTAAAGCTCTTGTCCCGGCTAGTGGTGTGGCCCGGGACTGAAAAGTGAGCTTTAGTCCCGGTTGGATCCACCAACCGGGACTAAAGGTCCTCCCTATAAATCCTGCTGGCCATCTTCTTCCTCCCCGAGCACGCCCGAGAGCTTCAGTTCAAATTTAAGCAGTGTTTTTGCTCTTTCTCCATCCATTCTTCGATTCCTCCATCGATTTCTTCGATTCCTCCAACGATTCTTCGGTTCTAAAGGTTACCAACTTCATACTCTCATGTTTCACCATTGTCTTATCTCATTTTGTTCACTATATATATATGGTTCTTTATTGTGGTTTTTTTTCATTTGTAAGCAATTTGAGTTCAAAATCACTTTAAGCTTGCATATTTACATGAAGGAAGGTTAAAGTAACTATTAAAAACTAGTATTCACCGTTCATTTGTAGCATGCATAGCATACTTCATTGTTTAGAGATATAGAGAATTTTAGAGTTTTTTTAATTTTATTTGTTTATAAAATGAGAAATTTATAGTGTATTAAAAATGAGTATAGAGAGTAGATGGCAACTGCTTCCGGGTCCTCGGCCTCTCATGGATTTCCAAAGCGACTTAGGCTGGGCCTCCCACTCATTGCATGCAGCAAGTGTTGTGATGAGACGAAGATTATGATGGAGTACCGAGTGAAGAAGGAGGGTCCCAACAAGGGTCGCATTTTCTACAAGTGTCCGGATCGCAATGTGAGTTATTTTATCATATTTAATGACTATGGTTAGTTTATACCTATTTTCATGATGGTTGTGATTAAAGTTCTAATTTTCTGTTTTAATTTCAGTGGGATGGCACTGGATGTTTAAGCTTCTACTGGGAGGAAGAGTATGTTGAACTCGTGCAAAAATATCTTGCACAACAGGCAGATATGGCGGCTAATGAGGCAGTGATCCAACCGAAGAAGCCCAAAGATGTTGAACAAACGAGAGATCTGTCTGTTTTAGTTGGGATTGGTCGCAAAATCCTTGTGCTGCTGAAATGCATTTTAGCTTTAGTGTTTTTAGTGGTAGTTGGGATTGTCTATATTGTAGCGATGCTTTCTTAAATTTATAGCTTTTGTGGTGGTATGCATGTTGTATAATTAACTAATTATATTCTAGGTTTTAATATGGTATTTATGTCATGTAATGCAGACGAGTCGGCATTGGATGTACAATGCTGATCGTCGCTCCCAAGAGTTCATGGACGGCGTGCATTCTTTGTTACGTGCGGCCGAGGCAAACAAATGCGATGGTTTCATATGTTGCCCATGTGCCGTATGTAAGAATACGATGGAATATGCTAACTCAAAGACTCTTCATTCACACTTGTTCAAGTCGGGTTTCATGCCAAACTATATTTGTTGGACAAAGCATGGAGAAACCAGAGTTGTAATGGAAGAAGGTGAAGAAGAACAATAGGGCGATGATGACATTTTTGTTGAATATGGTGCCTTCAATGATACTGCAATGGGGGAAGCTGAAGAAGAGGTGGGGGCAAAGGAGAAGCCCGTTGAAGAAGAGGTGGGGGTAGAGGAGAAGCCCGCTGAAGAAGAGGTAGGGGTAGAGGAGGAGCCCGCTGACGATCTTGGTCAGGCCATTCGTGACGCACAAAGAGAATGCGAAAGTGAAAAGGAGAAGATTAAATTCGACTGCATGCTAGAGGATCACAAGAAATTGCTATACCCAACTTGTGATGCGGGGCAGAAAAAGTTAGGTACCATATTAGAATTGCTGCAATGGAAGGCAAAGAATAGTGTATCTGACATGGGATTCGCGGAGTTACTAAAAATCCAAAAGAAGATGCTTCCAAAGGATAACGAATTGCCCAGCACTACGTACGAAGCAAAATAGGTTGTCTACCCTTTAGGATTAGAAATCCAGAAGATACATGCATGTCCTAATGACTGCATCCTCTACCGTGGCACGGAGTACGAGAAGTTGGATGCATGCCCTGTATGTCACGTGTCGTGGTATAAGATCAGGCGAGATGACCCTGGTGATGTTGAGGGCGAACGTCTCAAGAAGAAAATCCCTGCCAAGGTTATATGGTATGCTCTTATAATACCATGCTTGAAACGTCTTTTTAGAAACAGAGACCATGCAAAGTTGTTGCGATGGCACAAAGAAGACCGTAAGGTAGACAATATGTTGAGACACCCTGCTGATGGGTCCCAGTGGAGAGCAATCGATAGAGAATTCCCTGAGTTTGCAAGTGACACAAGAAACTTAAGGTTTGCTTTAAGTACGGATGGTATGAATCCTTTCGGGGAGCAGAGCAGTAGTCACAGCACTTGGCCTGTTACTCTATGTATCTACAACCTTCCTCCCTGGTTATGCATGAAGCGTAAGTTTATTATGATATCGGTGCTCATCCAAGGCCCAAAGCAACCTGCCAACGACATCGATGTGTACCTGAGGCCACTAGTTGAAGAACTTCTACTTTTGTGGAACAAGCCAGGTGTACGCATGTGGGATGAGCACAAGCAGGAGCACTTTGACATGCGGGCATTGTTGTTCATAACAATCAATGATAGGCCAGCTCTAAGTAATCTTTCAAGACAATCAAACAAGGGATATAATGCATGCACGCACTGTTTCGGTGACATGAAAGGTATATTCTTGAAAAAGTGTCGCAAGGTCGTGTACCTTGGGCATCGATGATTTCTTCTAGCAAATCACCCCGTAAGAAAGAAAGGCAAGCATTTTAAAGGTAAGGCAGATCACCAGACCAAGCCTCGCAACCGAACTGGTGAGGACGTCCTCGATATGGTCAATGATGTGAAAATAATATTTGGAAAGGGACCTGGCAGCCAACCTGTTTCGAAGGACGCCAACGGTCACGCACCCATGTGGAAGAAGAAGTCCATATTTTAGGAGCTACCCTATTGGCAAGTCCTAGAGGTCGGCAGCGCGATCGATGTGATGCACCTGACGAAGAATCTTTGTGTGAACCTGCTAGGCTTCATGGGCGTGTATGGGAAGCCTAAGGACACAATTGAAGCACGACAGGACCTACGGTGTTTGAAAGAACGAGACAACCTGCATCCAGAGAAGACTGATGATGGACGCCAGTACTTAAGTCCTGCCAGCTACACTCTTAGCAAAGAAGAGAAGGACAGCTTGTTTGAATGCCTAGATAGCATTAATGTACCGTCTGGATTCTCCTCGAATATAAAGGGTATAATAAATGTGCTAGAGAAGAAATTTGGACACTTAAAGTCCCATGACTGCCACGTGCTCATGACTCAATTGCTTCCAGTTGCATTAAATGGAATTCTACTGCCAAATGTACGTCTAGCCACCGTGAAGCTATGTGCATTCCTCAATGCAATTTCTCAGAAGGCAATCGATCCAACGAATCTAGCGAAACTACAGAATGATGTGGTTCAAAGTCTTGTCAGCTTTGAGTTGGTGTTCCCTCCTTCCTTCTTTGATTTCATGCCACACCTCCTAGTTCATCTAGTCAAGGAGATTACTATTCTTGGTCCTATGTTCCTACACAACATGTTCCCCTTTGAAAGGTTTATAGGAATCCTGAAGAAATATGTTCACAACCGTGCTCGGCCAGAAGGAAGCATCACCAAGGGCGATAGAACAGAGGAGGTCATTGAGTTCTGTGTTGACTTCATTCCCGATATTAACCTAATTTGTGTTCCTGAATCGCGACACGAGGGGAGACTAAGTGGAAAGGGGACACTAGGGAAGAAAACAAATATTGGTAAGGGTGATGATTATTTCAATAAAGCACACTACACAGTTCTATGGAACTCCTCCTTGGTAGATCCGTATATCGAGACACACAAGAACTTCCTCCGATCTAAGTTCTCAGGGAAGTCTGAAGCAAGGATTACGCGTCAGCACATGGAAACTTTCAGTGACTAGTTGCGAAAAGAATGTCAGGGTGATGAGAGTATTGATGAGGAGCTGTATTTGTTGGCTAGGCAGCCATCGTGGCATATCCTCACATACAAAGGGTACGAGATAAATAGGAATACATTTTACACAGTAGCACAAGATAAAAGGAGCACCAACTAGATCAGTGGTGTCCGCATAGATGCCACCGACCCTAGTGGGAACAAGCAAACATACTATGGCCACATAGAGGAGATATGAGAACTAAACTATGCATCTCATTTTAAGGTACCTTTGTTCAAGTGCTAGTGGGTAAAGATGACTGGAGGCGGCGTAGCAGTCGACAACTAGTATGGAATGACAACAGTGGACCTCAACAATATTGGGTACAAAGGCGAACCGTTTGTTCTTGCGAAGGATGTGACTCAGGTGTTCTATGTCAAGGACATGTCTACAAAACTGAAGAGAGAGAAAAACAACAACCACCCAATCAATGATGAGCCAAAGCACCACATAGTTCTTTCAGGAAAAAGAAACATCGTCGGAATCGAAGACAAGTCAGACATGTCAGAAGATTATGAAAAGGATGACCGAATTTCACCCTTCACAGTGAACAAAGACCCTAGCATCTAGCTAAACGATGAGGACACTTCATGGTTACGGCGTGATCATAACCAAGGGACATACGTCAAGAAGAAGTTCATTACTGTGCCCACTTGATATATATATTGATGTTCAATAGTGTGTATTAGAGATATTATGTAATAATTGTGAATTTATGTTTGATGTTGAATTATGTCACGTTGAAATGATGTGAAAACAAATTTATGTTTGATGGTGGGATTATGTCACGTTCAAATGATGTGAAAACAAATTTCCAGTCGAAACATAAGAGTTTTTCTGAATTTAATTAAACACTATATTTTTGCATTATCAAAATAGTAATTTAAACACTATATTGTGTTTTAAAACTTGTTAAAAAAATTAAAACTTTAGGTCACATAATTTTCCTGTGTGCAATAAAGCAAAATATAATCTATATTTTTTAAAATATTTTTATATCTTTTATTTAATTTTCTGTGCAATTAACTATCCTTTTATCATTTGTGTAAAAAGAAATATATTAAAATCCTAATGAATTGGCGGGCAGCGAAACTGCAGTTTGGCTGCCCACCAAAAACCTTTAGTCCCAGGTGCCAACACCAGCTGGGACTAAAGGTTACCTTTAGTCCCGGGCGCTTCGTTGTGTTGTATGCGGAGCAACGCCGCCTCGTTGTGTTGTATGCGGAGCAACGTCGCCTCGTTGTGTTCTATGCGGAGCAACGCCGCCCCGTTGTTGTATATACGGAGCAACGCCGCCCCGTTGTTGTATATGCGGAGCAACGCCGCCCCGTTGTTGTATACCCTAGCGAGAACGACGAATTCGCCCTAGTGAGAACGACGAGAACGATGAATTAGGCTAGGGCGAATTCGTCGTTCTCGCTAGGGCGATTCGTCGTTTATATGACTTGTTTACTATATGACTTGTTTATATGACTTGTTTACATATATGACTTGTTGACATATATGATTGTTTACATATATGAATTGTTTATATATATGACTTGTTTATATATGTGACTTAGATTTATTTTGTTTATGACTTATTGTACATATATGACTTGTTTACATATATGACTTGTTTATATATATGTGACTTAGATAAATTTGTATATGACTTATTGTATATATATGACTTGTTTATATATGTGACTTAAATTTTGTTAAATTTGTTAGATATGGCTGCACCGGGAGACAACATGGAGGAAGAAATGATGAATATTATTGCCAATGCTGGTGAGCAGGATGTTGATGACGGAAGTCAATACCTAGCTCTTGAAAATGAGCAAGAAAATGTTTTGCAAAAAAATACAGGCGAGGTATATATACTAAATATATATTATATGTGAATATTGTATATATTTCTGTGTATAAAAGATATTTATTTATTATTTTTTTATATGTAGCCCTCTGGATCGGCGACCACAACGATGAAGAGCAAAAATGTTCGAGGACCGAAGAAACCACTGGAGGGCCGGTACATAATATCGGAATTCAACATCGAGACAGGCGAACCACTTGGTCCACATAAAAGGAAATTCGTGGAACACTGTGGGTACCTTGTAAGGGACAGAATTCCAATCAGTATCCATGAATGGAAGAAAAAGATCAACGAGCCTGATGTTAGTTTTGTCTCTGATGTTGACAAGAATTTGCTCTGTAATGATATCCTTGCCCATTTCACGTTGCAAGCGGATGATTATGATGATATCAACGATGATGAATTGAAGGAGCTAGTTCGATCGTGGGCTATGAAGAAGATGGCCACACAATTCCAGACTTGGAAGAAACACCTATACAACACATACATCAAGAAGAACGAAACGCCGAATTTCAATACTGCTACGGGCCCGATCTCGAAACAGAGGCCCTATTGAAATGATTTCGCAGAGTACAAGACATCAGCAGAGGGTGAGGCACGGGTGAGAAGGAACCAAGAGAATGCCCAAACAATGGTATACCACCATGACATGGGATCAGGTGGCTACGATACTGCCATTCCGAAGTGGCAAAAAATGGAAGCGGACATTATTGCCAAGGGGATCGAACCAGAATCAGTCAAGTGGCCCCCACGCTCGAAGAATTGGTTTTTCGGTCATGGGGGAAGACTCGACCCATAGACCGGTCTAGCAGTGTATGGGCAAAAACTCGAAATAGTAGCACACCGATTGGCTTTTGCTATAGAAGCTAAAGAGATTGGTGTGTTCAAGCCCAATAGAGAGAAGGATGAGCTGACGTATGCCATCGGGACTACTGAACACACTGGCCGAACTAGAGGCTTAGGACGCAACACTCCATGGGTTCATGGTTTCCCTAATGATAGGGAAACCTACCTAAGCCGCCAGAGAAGCAAGGAGGAGCAAGCAGCGCGGGTGACAATGTTGGAGGAAATGGTGCTTGAAGCAAAGGAGCGAGAAAAAGCAATGGAAGCAAGAATGCAGGAAGAAATCAGAAAGCAAGTGCAGATAGCAATGAGTGCCCAGAGGCAGGCATCAGAGCCAGGAATGAATGTTAATATTAGCCCCTCTGGTCAGTTGAAAAGCAACTGCGCTTCCACTGAGCTGCCAAAGCAAGATGACGTAGCGCTGCGCTTCCCAGTGGATGATGTCACTACTCTAATGACATCAATTGAGCTACATGTTCCAAGGGGGAATGACACAATCAAGGTCGCTGTCGGTGTTTTTACTCCTCCAGACCCTACCAAGACACCAAGAATCCATGGGGCACCAAATACAACCTAGATATGCTAGGGTCACAGTGGATAAAGTGAGCAAAGGTTATGAGGATCTAGCTCTTGACATTCCTGGAGGTGATGGAGAGAAGACTCTAGGAGAAGCAGAGAAGGCATATATACTATGGCGCAAGCGCTACATCATTATCCCTGGGTTGTCTGCTCCACCGCCAGCAGACATTAGGTGCGGACAAAAGTTAACAAAACAATTTTTTAATAATTTTCTATGGGCATGACTAATAATAAGCATTTACTTATACCTCATTATTTTTTGTACTCACAAAGCAGGGCCTCCGCCAACCAAAGTCCAGTTGTTGCTTCTCCCGACCATCATAGTGCTCAGGGCAATGATGACGCCTTCGAAGGCACTGCTGCATCCCCACCATCTCCAACTCCTCCGCCGCCTCCAAGTAAGTCCACAACTCCTTCGCCGAGGTCTCCAATGCCTCCGCCGCCTCCAAAGTCTGCACTGCCTCCAAGGCGGTCTCCAACGCCTCCCCCGCCTCCAAGGAAGCTAGCCCCTAAGAGGTCCGCCCCGCAAACGAAGCCATTGCCCTGCCCGCCGGCAAAGAAGTAGAAAGCAAATACTCATCCAGTTATTCCCCAAAAACTATCTTATGAGAAAAGTGAACATGAATTAAAGATGCAGTACAAAAAGAAGTGACAGATTTCTTTGAAGGTGCAAAACATGCACGACGAGCGAGGGAGAACCCGGAGCCATCATACTTCTTCCTACCTCCAGATCAGCTAAGAAAGAAGTTGGAACAAAAAAACGGGATTCTCTTAAGAGCGCCGCGAAACAACCGATATCGGACTATGACCACTCTCTCACCAAGGCATATGAGGCGGCACAAAAAAAGAAGAGAGTAGGGAAAGGTGTTGCACAACTCGGACAACAATCGCAACAATCAATCCCCCCCTTGTCATTCCTAACGAATATGGTTCAAACTTAAACTTAGTGGAGGAGGTAGGCGGCTATGAGTCGTTTCTACGGTTTTATGAGGACACTGGTTTGAACCTTGACGAAGTGCTCGCTGAAGGACCATCTGCTCCGGAAGTGGATCCTTACAAGAAATTTGTACCAGGCTAGAGTCTATACAACCCAGAGAAATTAGGTGAACTGGGTACGCAAATGTACCTACTAAACGGGTGGTACATGTCGGCGTCTGATGCGGGACAAATCTATCTTTCTATCGGAATTAGAAACCACCATTACTTCCGTGGCAATGACATTATCTATGTCGAGCCTCTAGAATTACACCAACTATGCCACCTGGACTCTCTCGACAAAAGTCTCATTAGCTGCTATTGTCTGTAAGTGTGATTATTTTCTACTATATTCACAATTTCTTTATTATATATTCACAATATATATATTCATAATTTTCATGTATGCAGATATGAGATGATAGAACTTAGAAAGAGAAAGGATAATGATGTTGGGTTCGTTGATCCGTATGTCGTATTGTTGATGCAAAAGTGGATCTGCAAACACAAAGGGCTAATACCCGAATCGATATCCAAAGCGTGCCAGTCGATTTGACCTGCTAATCGACAAGGATGAAGATACGAACACTTTGGTCCTGACAACAGCGATACGCCCGGAAGTCACGGCCAAGAGGTGCTCACGCGGAACTCGAGAATCGCCGAAGGTCGTACTGAAACGATGCAGCTCGCCGAATCAATGAGAACTCGTAAAAAAAGGAAAAATATGCAAATTGACGAAGTCGCCGAAAAGTAAGTAGATGCAAATAGGAGTAAAAATTGGTTTTGATATTGATTCATATATCTATTACATTGCCCCTTACTCTATATTTATACCCTGATCTAAAGAGACACAACCAAACACAACTAGGACACCAATCCCATATCTAAGGAAACACGTGACTCTTACATGAATCATACTCCAACAAATATAGAAAAGGAAATCAACTCCTATCTATTTCCCTGTCCGCCTCAATTATGATGGAAATCTCACCGTCCTCCTTCCCATCGGCATACTCCCTATTTCATCGGCAGTAGTCTTCAAGTCTTCCTTCATCGGCATACTCCCCGTTTCATCGACAGTAGTCTTCAATCCTCCCTTCATCGGCATCGACAATAACACCTCCAATCTCATCGGCAACGCCCGAGTCCAAATCAACCTTTCCATCGACCATTACCAGCCATCGGCAACCATCTTTACAAGCTGGCTTTCATCGGCTATCAAAGTATTCAATAACTTTCCCCCTGCCGATTAGTCCACTCCGATTATTTTGACACGTGCAAAAAACGGTGTCAACACATGCCCCCCAATTTCGGAGTATAAAACCATTAATACTCCGAAATTTACTCCAGATAACACTTGCCTTTGCCCGATTACCGTAACTCATTCCCCAAGCCAAAACTTGATTTGTTAGCAAATCCAATCAAATCTAATCTTGATTCACGCACTTCAGTAAATATCGCACAATCGCCAACCACTCTTGCCTTGATTATGGTTAAGATACCGAAACAATAACCCATCGGCAAGATCTTAACATGATAATGCTGCCATTTTCAGAATTAAAATATCCTGTATCGATATCCCTTCCAAGTCATGATTACTTGTCATCAACTCATCTGCACAATCCCCTGATTATCGCGTGAACAGTTATCATATCCCTCTGAACCGCCTTGACCTATATGCGCGCGACATAGAGATAAGTCCAAAATACCCTTATTCTGGGCGGCTTATAAATAGATTTCCCCGGAACCCTCATTTTCTATCTTTAGCCTCCAATCCTTGGCATTCTCTCTCTCCGGCGGCGACTCCGACGAACAACCGCGCGACCTCAACCAACAAGAACCCTTCTCCGGCGCTAACTTCAAGTTTCCGGCTCGTACCTCCACCTTCCTCAAGACAATGGCCATCAACTTCGACGTCCCCGCGGTTCGCTCCACTTCCATTACCTTTTACTTTGATCTTTTTGCAAATTCATTCAGTTGGTGATTTTTCCTTTCTTCTGTTCTCTGGATTCTGTAACCTTAGGAACTGCGCAACAAATTAGTTATCCCAACCGATCAGCCACACGTCCAATGCCTTGGACCAATGGGCAACCCAGATCCAACCGATCTGATCAATGCAGAGGTTAACAGAATCCCCTTTAGAGCCCAAAATTTCTCTCTGAATTTGTGGAAAGACACATTCCGATCTTGGCCCAAAACCACCAAAGGGTGGAAAGATTGGTACTTGAGGGTTAATAGATCGATGCAAGTATACTGGGCAGAACGAAGGTTAGACCAATGCATTAGGCTCTCTATTGCCGATATGCAGAAAAATGAATCAATGATAATTGCAGCTGCTTATTTCTGGTCAGACACGACCAACGCTTTTATGTTTGGACATGGCCTAGCTACTCCTACCCTTGCTGATATCCACATGCTTACTGGCTTGGACATCTCAACTGCCGATGAAGGCTCCATCTATGGTAGAAAGTCTGAATATAGGGTGAATACCCGCAACATCGGCGGTTGGACAGGATATATTCAAGAATACCAGAAAACCGGGACACTTAGCCAGAGGAAACATGCCACATTCCTGAATATGTGGTTAGAAAAATTTATCTTCTGTGGTCGATCAGTAGGACCAACCAACGCCTTCCTCCCTGCAGCTGAACTTTTGGCTCATGGCGTAAGGTTTCCTCTCGGCCGATACCTTCTGAGCTCTACTTATCATCTTCTTCATCAAGTGTCTCAAAAACTTTTGCTTGGCGAACCCATCGGCAACCTGGGAGGCCCGTGGTGGTTTATCAACATGTGGCTGAATGCCCATATGCACAAACGTTTGCAATGGGACTTTTTTGCTCAACAATTCCCACGAGAAATTGCTGAAGACTATGTGCTTGGGGATGATGAATCAGCAACACGCTCACCCCTCAATTTTGGTGAAGCCATAATTGTCCTTCCTGGAACAGAAGCCAACGAAGACCAAATCGGCAGATTCTTTCAAAGCTTCTACAATGGTCTTTCTCGTGATCATAGGGCCTGGGTGCCTTATATTGACGAAGAAAACAGATTCCCCCTTCTTTTCAACTTTGCCGATGACACTCTGAATCAAGATAATGAGCTCATGATGGCTATCATCACTCCCAGGGCAATTCCAGTAAACACATTCGGCAGCGGGAAAAATACCAACATTACATATGAATTTTACAACCCATCGGCAGTATCCCGCCAATTGGCTTTTGGGCAACTGCCAATCAAACTCTGCTTTGCCGATGTGATCAAACCCAGGGAAACAATCACCTGCGGAATAGATTAGAACATGGTAGTACAACTCTCCCCCGATGCCGATACTACAGATGTTGATATATCCACCTAGACACCAATATCTTTCATCACCGAGTCATATAAGCAATGGTGGCGAGAGTGGAAAGAACAACTGTTCGCAACTTCTGCTCACACATATCGGCACATGATCGACCCTGAATATGCCATCCCTGACGACGCGGTAAATTTCCTTTAACTCCCTTCTGCTTTTCCCTTCATATATCAGTAACTGATTCTCTTGTAACAGGTTAACAACCCAGCACCATCGGTGAGCAAAAGTGGGAAACCCTTCAATATCCGGCCTGTTTCCCCAACATCGCCGATCGGCTACAACGCTCCCACCTTAGCCGCTTTGACCCACCAGAAGATTCGTACCAAGACCATCACTTCCAAGTCCAAATTGGCTACATCCAGGACTACTCCATCGGCCGCTGCTACAACCTTGGTCAAAGCATTCAAGGTAACAACCTTGTTTATTTTTACTTATGCCGATCACAAACTGTATTAACCTTAATCATCAGGGGGTAAGAGCTGCTACTGGATCGTCATCGGCAATTCCGCCGATATCAAGCACCACTTCTTTCGATGAACCTTCAGAGGTAGCTTCTTGACTTTACATTTTATCTGTTAAATATCATATCTTACACTTGTTTTGCAGCAACAATTGGGTACATCGGCAAACGTACCAGATGTCCAAGCTTCACGACCAACAAGTGTCGATGCCCCCCAGCCAATCGTTGCCGATGCCCAAGCAAAGCGCAAAGCTTCAACAGATACTGAAGCACAGCCAAAACGACAAAGGTCCATGCCGATCCCTACATCTACCCCAATGTCATCGGTCATCATACCTCAAGAGCCCACCACCAATGAAGTCACAGAGGATATCCCATCGGCAAGCTCAGCCGATCCCCCACACGACATACTCCAGGTTGCTTCCTCCAGTCAAGCACAGGAAATTGCCTTGAAACAGGTAAACCGATCAACCTAGCTGATTTACAATACTCGTACTTACCCCTAACTGATCTCCTTTTCTCTCTCTCAGGAACAAGATTCCCCGAACAGCCTATTTTCCTTTGCCATTGACATTTCTGACGACGATGGAGAGGAGACAAGTTCTTCCCTTGCACTGGGAACAATATCGGCAGAGACTAAATCCAAGTTGGAAACCCTCCTGAACTTGCTACAGCAAGGTACCGCCCAACTGGTAGATGACTCGGACCCTGCAAAGGCAATTTTCAAAACAATTCATGGCCAGGTCCCTGCCGATGTTGAAGAAGTACTCTTCCCAGCAGCTCATTTAGAAAGCCGCCAACTGCAATATCAACGGGCTGCTCAGCGTATTGCCGATAGAGCAGCTCAAGCTCAACTCAAAGAAGAGATGCTACAACTGAAACAAATTGCCGATGAGAAGCACAAGGGCATCGTCAACTTGCAGACTTCGGGTGCTGCACTTAAGCAGAAAATCTTGGATTTATCAGCAAGGAAGATAGCTTTATTGGCTGAATTGAAAGAAGTTGATGCAGCCTTAACTCATGCTCAACAAGAAGAAAGCCAGCTACCCGATGCCGTCAAAGCCCTTCAGCAAGAAAGAGATATCCAAGCTCGCAAAGCTTTAGCCATGAAGAAAAAACTCAAGCCTGTGGAAGGTGCTGCCGATGACGATATCAAAGAAATGGAGGAAGCCGACCAGATTCGCCTGCGTGCGATATTAGCTATCCAATCCTTGTTGAACGTGTAATCTTATTTATTGTATCGGCACTTTATGAGACATTGACATCCTTGCATAATTCTAGCTGATAGTACTGTTATCGGCACTTATACTTTTATGCATCTATCCAGATACTAGGGTAATATTTCTTTAAATATTTTCCATTTAACGCTCTGGGAAACACAACCCCTTCGAGAGTTTCTAAAATATATGCATTACCAGGAACAGACTGATTTATCCGATATGGACCTTCCCAATTAGGAGACCACTTTCCAAACTTTGAACTTTTAGTCCCAATCGGTAAAATCAATTTCCAGACCAGATCTCCATCGGCAAACTCTTTTACTTTCACCTTCTTGTCATACCATCTAGCTACTCTTTTCTTATTTTCTTCGATACTAACTAAAGCCCTTAACCGATGACCCGCCACATCTTCCAACTCATCTTTCATAAGAGTATTATAATCATCGGCTGTCAGCTGATTTTGAGAACGTATTCGTCTAGAGCCAACCTTAATTTCCCAAGGCAATACTGCATCGTGCCCATATACTAACTGATAAGGCGTTACTTTGGTTGCACCATGACATGACATCCGATATGACCACAAGGCTTCATTTAATACTGTATGCCACCTCCTAGGATTTTCTTCAATTTTGCGCTTAATGAGTTTGATAATCCCTTTGTTAGAAGCCTCAGCTTGACCATTAGCTTGAGCATAATATGGAGAAGAATTTAAAATTTTAATTCCCATACCTACAGCAAACTCATCAAATTCTCCTGATGTAAACATAGTGCCCTGATCGGTAGTGATAGTCTGAGGAATACCAAATCGGTAAACAATATGCTCTTTCACAAAATCAATCATATTGACCGATGTCACCTTTTTTAAAGGAATTGCCTCAACCCACTTTGTGAAATAATCGGTAGCAACCAGAATAAATTTATGTCCTTTACTCGATGGCGGATAAATCTGACCAATGAGATCAATAGCCCATCCCCGGAACGGCCACGGTTTGATTATAGGATTCATAGCCGATGCAGGCGCTCTTTGAATATTACCAAACTTTTGACACCCCTGGCATCCTTTAAAATATTTAAAACAATCTTCAAGAATAGTCGGCCAATAGTACCCATTCCTTCTGATCATCCATTTCATCTTGAAAGCCGATTGATGTGCCCCACATACTCCTTCATGAATTTCACCCATCAAGCTTTTCGATTCATCATTGCTAACACATCTAAGTAAAACTCCATCTATAGTTCGATAATATAATTCATCATCGAGGAGCACATATTTTGTAGCTTGGAACCTTATACGTCTCTCAACCTTTCTATATGGATCCTTTAAATAATCGACAATCTCTTTCCTCCAGTCATCGGTATCAACTGCCGATGTTAGCACTTCCTGAATAGGCTAATACCCGGAAGCATGCTGAGCTAGTCGATTAGCTTCCTTATTATGCAATCGAGAGATATGTTCAAGACGAAAATCTCTAAATCTTTCATAATACGAAATCAAAGCTTCACTTCGGCATTCATAAGTTCCAGCCAATTGATTTATAACTAGCATAGAATCACCAAAGATTTCAACAACATCGGCACGTATCTCCTTCAACAATTCTAACCCTTTTATCAAGGCTTGGTATTCAGCTTGATTGTTTGTCGCTGTAGCAACAATCGGCAATGAAAACTCATATTTCCTTCCTTGAGGTGAAATTAACACAATGCCGATACCTGCTCCTTCACCACATGTGGACCCATCGAAGAAAAGTGTCCAGGGAGCAATCTCCAGAGAGTCCACTGTATTACAATGCTGAGTGACAAAATCAGCCATCACTTGCCCTTTAACTGCCTTAGTTGATTTGTAACGTAGTTCAAATTCTGATAATGCTAAAATCCATTTGCCGATTCTACCACTTAATATCGGCATCGACAGCATATACTTGACCACATCGTCTTTGCATATGACCGTACATTCGGCAGATAACAAATAATGCCTTAATTTGACACAAGAAAAGTATAAACACAGACACAATTTTTCAATGGCCGAATACCTCGTCTCAGCATCCACTAATCTTCTGCTCAAATAATAAATAACACGTTCTTTCCCTTCAAATTCTTGAATAAGAGCTGAACCGATAACTGTATCATCAGTTGACAAATATAACCTGAAAGGCTTCCCATGTTGAGGTGGAACTAGTACTGGAGGATTTGATAAATATTTCTTAATTTCATCAAGGGCTAATTGCTGTTCAACTCCCCATACAAATTCCTGATCAGCTTTCAATTTAAGTAGTGGGCTGAAAGCCTTGATCTTACCCGACAGATTAGATATGAATCTTCTAATGAAATTAATCTTACCGATCAAAGATTGCAATTTAGTCTTATTGGCAGGAGCAATCACCTTGTTAATTGCATCAATAGACTTCCTACTGATTTCAATGCCCCGCTGATGTACCATAAAACCCAAGAATTGTCCTGCCGATACACCAAATGCACATTTATTAGGATTCATCTTCAATCCATGCTTCCTTGTGCACTCCAGTATCTTTCGCAGATCGGCTAAATGTGCTGTGATATCTCCAGACTTAATCACTACATCATCAATGTAGATCTCCACTAATGTGCCGATGTATTCATGAAAAATAAAGTTCATAGCTCTTTGATAAGTAGCACCGGCATTTTTCAAACCAAACATCATGACTATCCATTCGAATAACCCCACATGACCTGGACATCTGAAAGCAGTCTTGGGAATATCTTCCTCAGCCATGAATATTTGATTGTAACCTGCATTACCATCCATGAAGCTGATAATTTGATGTCCAGCCGCAGCATCAATCAACAAATCAGCAATCGGCATTGGATAGCCATCCATCGGTGTGGCTTTGTTGAGATTCCTGAAATCAATACAGACACGAAGTTTTCCATTTTTCTTATAAACAGGAACCACATTAGAGATCCACTCTGCGTATCGACATTGCCGAATAAACTTTGCTTCAATTAATTTAGTTATCTCGGCCTTAATGTCAGGAAGTACATTAGGGTTGCATCGGCGCGCTGGCTGCTGATGTGGCCGAAATCCAGATTTGATAGGTAACCGATGTTCAACTATCGATCGGTCTAATCCAGGCATCTCAGTATAATCCCAAGCAAAACAATCTTTATATTCTTTTAACAAATCTGTTATTTGCTGTTTACACTTGGAATCTAACTTAGCACTAATAAAAGTAGGTCTTGACCTATCACCATCACCAATATCTACTTCTACTAAATCATCTGCCGATGTGAACCCTTGACCTAATTTTCCATCATCGGCAAACCTATCCATTAAAACTCCTCTTCAGAACCGACTGCTTGGATCGGTGGAATTTCATAGTCAGCAACTCTAAGGAACTCTTTTTCCCAAGCTTCTCCTGATATGCATTTAGTTCGCTCATAAGTATCTGATTCTGCCGATGCGATGATATAAGAAGAATCACCAGGGACGACCTCAATCTTATCCCCAATCCACTGTACGAGGCATTGATGCATTGTAGAAGGAACACAACAATTAGCATGAATCCAATCCCTCCCTAGAAGTAGATTATATGCACCCTTGCCGTTAATAACAAAGAACGTCGTTGGCAAGGTTTTGCTGCCGATAGTCAATTCAACGCACACTGCCCCTTTAACTGGTGACACATTGCCTTCAAAATCTTTCAACATCATATCGGTTTTGGTCAAGTCTTGATCTCCCTTACCAAGCTTCCGATACATCACGTAAGGCATAATATTAATCGCAGCCCCTCCATCAATAAGTACCTTAGACACAGGCTGCCCATCAACTCTGCCCTTCACAAATAAAGCCTTAAGATGCTGTCTCTCGTCATCGGTAGGTTTCTCAAAAACAGCCATCATTGGATCTAGTGTTAACTGAGCTACTTGATCAGAAAGAACAACTTCTTCCTCATTATCAGATAGTGCCAAAAACTCCATCGGCAACATGAATACCATATTAACATCTGCCGATGGACCCTTATTTTTGTGTTTTACCTGCCACTGCTGATGACCAGGCCTTTCATTGGAGGAATTTTCCTCTTGGTATAAATCCTCCTGACGCTCACGTTGCATCCTCCTTCTCTGCGTCTTTGTCAGACCCTCTGGGCACCATCGAGGAAACTTGGTTTTCCAAACCGGCTGATAACAAGTCCTAGTTGGTTCTACACGACGTATATTAGGGTCCCTGTAGAATATTTCCTCATCGGGAACTCTTGCGTTTGCCATCTCCTCAAGCTCCTCTTGATTCCTTGGAAAATATCCAGCGCGTTTACCAAGCCTCTCATGTACACTAAGTCTGCCCCCCAGCCGATCATGCACTGATGCTCTGCCTCTGATCGGCTCATTGATAGACAAACCCTGATTACCAAGTTGAAACCTCCTTTCTGAGCGATTGACTCCGTAATAACCATTACACTCAGGGCAATTTTCAACAGTTGGCAATTTAATACCTTCTTCCCAGCAATGGATGAAAAAACGGACATCTCCAATGATCTTTATGTCGATTCCATTCTTCCTGACGTCTCACTTCTTGCTGTTGTCGATATCGGTCATTACGTTGACGCCAACCCTCCTGCTGCCTTCGATGAGTAATCACAATGCCAGGTCGAGGAGGTTTTTTGGAACTACTGTTTTCTCCTAGCAAACCCTTACTTTTTGCATCATCGGTAGTTATCCGATGTTGGGGGTCCACTGACGCGTTTTTCTCAGCAGCCTCTGACGTCAATACCTTGGTCTTTCCTTTGGCATCCAACATATTTGCTGGAAAAGGGTGTTGATCAATTTTCATTG
Organism: Miscanthus floridulus; assembly: GCF_019320115.1. Taxonomy (NCBI): domain Eukaryota; kingdom Viridiplantae; phylum Streptophyta; class Magnoliopsida; order Poales; family Poaceae; genus Miscanthus; species Miscanthus floridulus. The sequence goes on from NC_089588.1 coordinate 141,632,167, forward strand.
GCTTCTGGGCCTTGGAAGTACCAAACTTAATTCTCCCAGATTCAATAGCCGATTGTAACTGTTGCCTGAATACCTTGCACTCATTTGTACTGTGTGAAGTTGCATTGTGCCATTTGCAGTACAAGATCTTCTTCAACTCTTCTGCCGATGGGATCACATGATTAGGTGATAGCTTAATTTGGCCCTCTTGAAGCAGAAGATCAAATATTTTATCGGCCTTGGTGATATCAAAGGTAAACTTTTCTGGCTCTTTTTGACCAAAGGGACATGATATCGGCTTTTTATTCTTAACCCACTCAACTAAGCCGATAACTGGTTCTTCATCAGAGTCAGAATCTCCTACTTCTTCAACAAATGATACCTTTTTACTCCAATTCTTTTTAGGTTCAAAAACCCTAGTATCTTGATCAGAGATCCTTTGCACGAGATGACTGAGGCTTTCAAACTCCTGAGAAGCATATCTGTCTTTAAGATGCGGCAATAACCCTTGGAAAGCCAGATCGGCAAGCTGCCGATCATCCAGCACCAGGCTGTAGCACTTATTTTTTACATCTTGTAGCCTTTGTACAAAGCTTTCTACCGATTCATCATTACGCTGTCTCAACTTTACTAAATCGGTAAGCTTCTTTTCATGGATTCCAGCAAAGAAATACTTATGGAATTGTTTTTCTAGATCAACCCAAGTAATAATAGAATTTGGTGGTAATGAAATGAACCATGTAAATGCTGATCCAGACAAAGATGATGAAAATAACCGAACTCTTAATTCATCTCTGTTAGCTGCCTCTCCACATTGAATAATGAAGCGATTGACATGTTCCATTGTTGATGTATCATCTTGCCCAGAGAATTTAGTGAAATCCGGTACCTTGTACCGATTTGGGAGAGGAATTAAATCGTATGCAGGAGGGTATGGAGTCCGATAAGAATAAGTATTGACCTTGGGCTTTATCCCAAACTGATCCTTCATAATTTCTGCTATCTTATCGGCCCAAAAAGCATCAGCCTCCTGCTGACGAACTGGTTGAATTTCTACAGGAAGTGCCTGCTGACATCCCTCCACATATCTTTGTGGCCCACGATCTCCAGCAATCGGCATATTTGCCGTTACTTGTGGTCCATTAGCCTGTTGGAAAGGATTCATCGGCTGGGCTGCCGATGCTTGATTCTGGAAACCAGCTTGCATATGACCTTGTTGAATCCCTGCAACCTGCTGATTTCGCTGAACTGTATGTTGAACAGGTAACTGTCCTGACCAATCATTATTAGAACTCATCGGTACAAAACTTACCGATGGCTGATAATTTGCTGATATTGTTGGATAATTATAACCGGTTTGAGGCATGAACTGAACCCCAGTTTGACTCATAGCATGGGCTTTCTGCTGCATCGGCAGTAAGCTCGCCGATGGACTTGAATTGAATGTTTGAACCATAGGCATATGGAAACCTCCTGGAGTTGGTTGCACAGAAGTAGCTGCGGCATATTGAGGCACTTGAGCCATCGGCGAAACGGCCGATGGTATAGGCGCTCTTCCTACTGCATCAAATACTTGAGGTAATCTAGGATTGAAAGCAGATGACTCTGGAGGCATGCCATATCCCCACCAACTAGTAGGAATCTGGTTATTCTGGGACACAGGGCCTGACATAGCCGATGCCGATAGATCTGTATTAAGCTGAACTCGCCCTCCTGGTAGTACCTGATCTGATTGTATCGGTGTAGATTGAATATTAGGTGAACCTGCCAATACTGGAGGGGAAGTAACTTCCGTACCCACAACGGCCGAAGGAGCCGATGGAGTTTTGACAGATGCCGGCTCTGGTTGATGATAGGCAGGCCCAACGTAATGTGGTGCCGCTTGTCCTTCTTTGAGAGTTCGAACCACAGCATTATGAACAGTATTGGACAGCACATTGGAGTGATTAATCAAAACATGATTTACTGCAGAGTTAACCATCTCTTGAAGTTTACCAGGATTGGAGTCAAAGGTAACCTGCCGAGGCAACGGCAAATCTTGCTTCTGGATGACTTGTCCACTCTTGTTCAAGCTAAACGATCTCAGACAAAGCTGCTTGTATTCTTCTACAGCCTTTTCCATAGCCTGCCTCTGTTCTTCCTTGAGATCTTCTTCTGATACTGCGATAATGTTCCCTGAATCGATCTCGGGATTGAACATATTGATTGATTGGTCCCACCGGGCGTGCCAAAAGATGTGTTGATGCAAAAGTGGATCTGCAAACACAAAGGGCTAATACCCAAATCGATATCCAAAGCGTGCCAGTCGATTTGACCTGCTAATCGACAAGGATGAAGATACGAACACTTTGGTCCTGACAACAGCGATACGCCCGGAAGTCACGGCCAAGAGGTGCTCACGCGGAACTCGAGAATCGCCGAAGGTCGTACTGAAACGATGCAGCTCGCCGAATCAATGAGAACTCGTAAAAAAAGGAAAAATATGCAAATTGACGAAGTCGCCGAAAAGTAAGTAGATGCAAATAGGAGTAAAAATTGGTTTTGATATTGATTCATATATCTATTACATTGCCCCTTACTCTATATTTATACCCTGATCTAAAGAGACACAACCAAACACAACTAGGACACCAATCCCATATCTAAGGAAACACGTGACTCTTACATGAATCATACTCCAACAAATATAGAAAAGGAAATCAACTCCTATCTATTTCCCTGTCCGCCTCAATTACGATGGAAATCTCACCGTCCTCCTTCCGATCGGCATACTCCCTATTTCATCGGCAGTAGTCTTCAAGTCTTCCTTCATCGGCATACTCCCCGTTTCATCGGCAGTAGTCTTCAATCCTCCCTTCATCGGCATCGACAATAACACCTCCAACCTCATCGGCAACGCCCGAGTCCAAATCAACCTTTCCATCGACCATTACCAGCCATCGGCAACCATCTTTACAAGCTGGCTTTCATCGGCTATCAAAGTATTCAATAACTTTCGCCCTGCCGATTAGTCCACTCCGATTATTTTGACACGTGCAAAAAACGGTGTCAACACGTATACAAACACCCTAACCCCCCGAAGGATTATAAGCCTCAACCTGAGAGAAATCTCATGAATTTCTTAGTGAACCAACACGACAAGAAGGAGATACTCTTCCCCTACAACTTCAAGTGAGTGTTATTATAAGTAATTAATGTCGATCATATATATGGGACATCAATATTTCCTTAATAGCTAGTTACATCTCTCTCTCTCTCACCCCCCCCCCCCACACACACACACACACATATATATATATATATATATATATATATATATATATGTTTATGCAGCAATCACTAGATATTGATGGTCATCGATATGGCCAATAGTAGATTGAAAATCTTAGACTCGTTGAGAAAACCGCAAACGGAGTATCAAGACATTTTAGATATTATACAAGGGTAATTAATTTAGTTTCTCTATAACAACATATATATATATATAATGGCGCCGATCTCTCAACAATTATTAAAGCTTAAATTATTTTTTTATTTTATTGGGAGCAGGGTTTGGAAAAGGTTCATTGAGGAACAAAAAATGAAACATTGCAAAGCGTCACTGGGTGTAATCGTAAAAGTGGGTTCTAAGGCAGGAGCAGGGTAACAACTACTATAACTACACATTTATATTCAATTAACACCATATGATGATTTCAATTCACCCTAATTGTTTTTTTTCGTAAAAGTGGGTTCTAAGGCAGGAGCAGGGTAACAACTACTGCGGATACTATATTTGCGAGTTCATCATGGCGTACTCAAAGAGAACTCCTGAAGAGCAACTCAAAGTACGTATATAAATACTTTTTCCTTTATATTATTTCGATCGTATATTTACAATTTCTTTATTGCTCTCATTTGTATAAGTAATTACATGAGCAATACACACACACACACACACACACACATATATATATATATATATATATATATATATATATATATATATTAATACTTTTTTCCTTTAACTTTTATTGAAGACTGAATGGTTGAGGAAAAGAGTCATACGATTTGACCAACTTAAAGCAATTCGAGAGACTATAGTGGGATTTTTAAATGACCAGGTCATCAACCCCAACGATGAGTTCTACATTGACCAGAACGAAACGTGGATGCCAAATCTGGAGGAGTGAATTGCTAAGGACATAAACAATTTATATATCAAACCTTTGTAATATATATATATATATATATATATATATATATATATATATATATATATATGCACATATTATATGTACATAAAATAACGTGTGTATATATATGATCATCATATATATATGCATGTACGCGTATATTTGTTTGTTATTTATGTACAAAGTTCGAACGAAAACTTACGCGTGCGAAGCACACATATATATATTACTATTAGCAGCTAATTCGAAAATGTATTTTAATATCAAAACTAATCATTAAATGAAAAAAGGAAACCAAAAATAGAAACCAGAAAAAGAAAAAAAAAAGGGACATTTAGTCCCGGCTGGTGTTTCCAACCGGGACTAAAGGTCCTGCCCCATGGCGGTCCCTAGCCAGGCCTGGAGGCTCCCTTTACTCCCGGTTGGTGTTTCCAACCAGGACTAAAGGTCTCCTTTAGTCCCGGGCGTCAAGCCGGGACTAAAGGAGGGTATCTTTAGTCCCAGATTGGAGCTCCCGGTTGGGAAACCGGGACTAAAGGGATTTCTCAACCGGGAGCAAAAAGCCTTGCTGCTCCAGTTGCTTATAATATGAGGACACACCACGGGTGGGACAGGCAAAGGAAGCAAGCCTGCTGGTGCAGGTGAGATATAGGCCGGCGTAGCAAGGGACACTAGAGAAAAGCCAGAAATGCTCCCTCTACATGGGCTTCTCAATTTCCTAGTTATAGGAAGATAACTGTTCGGGGATAGGCCTGTCATAATTTTGACTTTTTCTCACTAAGAAGCTGACCAAAAGCAACTTAAAGAGGCACTTTATTATATCATTCCGTATTGATAGTAATAGAGAGATTTTAAAAAACTATTCTACAGTTTCCTCAGTTAAATCTTCTAAGAGTGAAATTCACCACAGGTCATGAAGCTGTGTGTAGGTGTCATATAGGTCTCCAAAGTCTCAAAATCCACATCTGGTCCCTGAATCTAGTTTGGGTCTCGTCCAGGTCCAAACGGGTGTTTAACAAACCCGATAGCTGACATGACATGCTGACTCAGCGCATACGTGGATCTGACCGATGGACCCACATGTCAGCGACAAGGCTCTATTTTAGAAAAATCATATTTTTTCATACTACCTTGGATGAAGATGATTCTTATATGAAAATTGTAGCCCTCAATTAGATCTATAATTCTCTATTTCTGAGTTTTGTCATTTGAGATCGTTAAGATGATAAAAAATAATATAAAGTTTCAGTAACATATTAATCGTGTACCAAGTTTGTGGACTTAGAAAACGGATAACCATACTTTGTATACAAGCATATGTGGATCTGATCGACAGGACCCCATTTCAGCGGTAAGGCTTAATTTTAGAAAAATCATATCTTTTTCATACGAGCACGGATGAAGATGATTCTTATACGAAAATTGCAGCCCTCAATTAGATCTATAATTCTCTAGTTTTGAGTTTTGTCAATTGAGGTTGTTAAGATGATCAAAAAATAATACAAAGATAGAGAGAGGAAATGGTTCTCCAGAGTGCGCATAAGATATAGATAAACTATCGGAGAGTAAAAAGATATAATAAAGAGCGATTTTTACTCAATGGCTCTCCAGAGAATGTGTAAAGGAAAACTATTATTGGAGATGCTCTAAGAGATTTTGAAGACGGAAACCTATAGCTAGCTAGTTGGACTGGAGAGGAGAAGAAAAAAATCCAGTCCAAAGTGTGCGCGTACGGTAAAGGATTGCATGCATGGACTGGACTATATATACAGGGAGAGGCTATTCAGTAGCCGGCTACAAAATAAGTTATTCTGTAGCCACCTCCATTTACGATAATTTTATACACTAATTTACGATAATGTCAATACATATTTACGATAGTTGGTTTACTATAACCCATGGGGATATTTATCATAACGTTATAGTAAACCACTTAGTAAATTAACATAGTAATTATCATAACTCAAAGTGGCTACAGAATAAATTATTTTGTAGCCAGCTACAGAGTAGTAGTTCTATATATATATATATATATATATATATATATATATATATATATTCACACAAATCCTTTCATTATATTTGCACCGTAATTAATATATATAGTATCTATAGAGTAGTTGGTGTTCCTATATACATATATTTCCTTATTATTAACAAACCCTATATTATATATTAGTAGTCTAGCTAGTACTAGTTCTAT